>NC_136521.1:40352394-40449894 GCF_053919585.1 Euprymna scolopes
TTTAATAACCTATCATACTTTCATAAATCAGAGCCCATTTTCTGTAGGCTGTTATTGAACCCAGTCAACGACGGGTACTTTTGCTAGTATATATATATATATATATATATATATATATATATATATATATATATATATATATATATATATATATATATATATATATTGCTCCCTATCTTGGTTTCAGCATATTGGGAAGTTATATACAAATTGCCATTAGCGCATTAAGCGATGCTCTTTGTGTAAACAAATCAATCTTAGTCATTTGGACGGTGTAAAAATATCATTAGTTCTCCATCCGTACAGTAGCAGCCGAATAGTGTAATGGTGAGAAGCGGTTACTGTCGTTTCAGCGGTCGGGTTTCGATCACACCTGATAATTTCCTGTCTAGCCGCACTGATGTGCTGTGATTCAGCGAAACAGTACACTATGTGGATGACTATGTACTGGCAGAGCGCCCGGTTTTGCCCGGTTTTAAAATGCGCTTAAATATGATATTTTGACTAATGAAAATTTAGTATTTTTTAATATTATATTGGACCAAAGATATAGTGATGATTTATAATTTAAAAAAAAATGACTCGTGCGCAACCACAGACAATCGAAACCAAAACGTTTAGCTTATGATTTAAATTTTTCCTTTGAGGTTAATGTCTGAGCTATCTAGTCATGTTTGTTTCAAGGCTAACAATTGAAACATAAACCAATAGCTATTACGTTACGCATGCATAATTATAATGCTGTCGTTCGACCTTAACCAGGCAAATTCCATTTTTTAAATTTTCACACTTTTGCACCGATTTTCTCCGGCTAAATCTCAAATATAAAAGTTTCGCGTAGGTTCGAATACTCTCTATATAAATGTTCATGTATGTAGACAAATAACTGACAGAGGAGTTTGGTAGGAAAATTTTTTAAACAAATATTTATATGTATACATGAATATATATAGAAAGAAGTGTATGTTTACTACGACCTTTTTACGCAAATATTACGGAAGTTTGAATCATATAGAATATCTGCATGAATACACGAAATAGTTTACGAAAGATGCTTATCCCATAAAAAAAACCGAAAAACTTACAGGGAATTAATTAAAATGAATGTTTAAAGGAATATGCAAATTAGCTAGATCTTTTGCAGATGAATACAGTTCTACGACCCATATATAACAAGGTTGTATTTTCTCTTTCAATAAATAGAGAAAAGGGTGTGTTAATATTGATGTCAATACGCAAAAGAGACACATTTTTAGGAGTATAGAAATACGAAATTTAAACAAATTAAAATGTCATTATTAAGCGTATTTTACGCCGGCTCAAAGTCCACCCACCTGCACACACAGGTAATCTAATATATAAAAGGTTATCTGTCTGTCTCAATATTTTCAACTCGATCTCTCCCGAAACTAAAAATCACAGATTGACGTTAGGGAGGGACCTCAAATGATTTGATTTTTTACAGGCCGTTCGGGTTCAGGTTAGGGTTGGGTTTAGGGTTAGGGTTAGAGTTAGGGTTAGGGTTAGAGTTAGGGTTAGGATTAGGGTTAGGGTTAGGGTTAGAGTTCAGGTTAGCGTTAGGGTTAGGGTTAGAGTTAGGCTAGGGTTAGGGTTAGGTTTCAGGTTAGGGTTAGGGTTGTGGTTAGGGTTAGGGTTGGGGTTATGGTTAGGGTTTAGGTTAGGGTTAGGTTTCAGGTTAGGGTTAGGGTTAGGGTTAGGGTTAAGGTTCAGGTTAGGGTTGGTGTTAGGGTTACGTTTAGGGTTCTTTTGTGGTTAAAATCGTTATAAAGGAGTCAAAAATAGGTCAAAATTGAAAAAAATCGCTCTACATATTTTACATTTATCGTAATTTATATTTAATTTTATATGCGTGTCACCTCGTTACAGTGGTAACGTCACCAGATTTAAATGCTACAACTTTGTTTTCGGTTTCGATTCAAGCTGATGTCACCCATTCCTTCTCTTTTACTTTTGAAATCACGACTTATTAATAAAATATACGAAATTTGAGCAAATTAAAATATCATATTTATTCGTATTTTACGCCCGAACAAAGCTGAGCGCTGCCCCGCCATTGTACATTTTGGATAAATTTTCCCCACTCATTATTTGTGCCAAAACCAAAACGTAGATTCCATGAACAAAGCTTCTTTCTTAGAATTGCACGCATGTAGAACTCTCATCTGTTTCCCTTTTTCTAACCTTACTACAACTTGGATGTCTTCAAGTCCAACATAAACAAATTCCTGATGAACCGCCCCCTCAAGTAAGACACTTTATCAAATCTCCAATACTAACGATTACTACGATACTATCCCATTGATTACTGTACACGCAATAACCCTTATCCCCGAGTGGCTTTCGGGCCTTGATAAGTAGTGACTACTTTGTAAAAAAAATACATTTAATAAAAGGGAACATGCTTAGTTTAATTGTAACCCTGAACTTTATTCAATATAAATAAAAAAGAATTATGCATACAAAATTAGGAATGTTTCAAGCAGAAGACAATCAAACGTTGCACAACATAAAATATGAATTAAGGCAATAAGCAGTATTAAACAAACAACTTCATTTTAAACGATAAATAAATTAAAACAAACAACAATATATACCGTCTGCGTCAAAATGTCCTAGTGGACCGAATAAAACCATGACATCTATAAATTGAGTTTTGGGAGTGTTTGAAACGAATATCACATTGAAAATTATCGCCAGAAAGTAGTTCTTATATTAAGACATTCGTTATCTAATGCATTCATTTTTTTTTAACGTTGCCATTCTTAACATGGGGGGTAGTGCTTTGTATTGCGTAGATCGTTCACCAAGTGGCAAAAATATGGTGGCCATAATACAGTATTAAATAATAAATAGAAGATGAATGTATTAATACCATAAAGTTAATTGCGGGCGATAATTTTAAATGTAATATGCGTTTACTAGTTAATTTTGACAAATTTTTAACAATATATTTTTAGAAAATCAAAACAAACAACAACATATATATATATATATATATATATATATATATATATATATATATATATATATGAATCAAAACGAAAAAGAATATATTAAAAAAAGAATAATCAAAATTAGCAACAATATATATATATATATATATATATATAGTCTAGCAGCTTAACCCCATTTTGATCGGACTCTATGCACACACACAGACACACAGACACACAGACACACACACGCACATATATATATATATATATATATATATATATATATATATATATATATATATATATATATATTAAACATTTTGAACTATGTCCAGGTAACCCACATCTAAAATTTCAGGTGTTTAGACCCAATATTTGCGGAGGACTTTGGTAGGGTCTGCAAATGTTAACTCTCTCAATTTTGACTTCTTGACAACCACAGTCTTTCCCTCAAAACGTATTAAACAGCTTGCTACATGTCTGAATATCCTTTATGTAAAAGTTCAAATGTTTAGAGTCGAAATTGGCTGAATAATTTGCTAGCGACTGCAAAGCTCAATTCTTTTTAACTGATGACACGACCATCTGATGACACGACCATCTACGGCAACACATCAAAGGCTGTAAATGACAAAGTTCTCTCTGATTCTCTCTCCTCTGATCTCGAGCGCGTGGTTCAGTGGGGGAAGATGTGGCTGGTTACCTTTAATGCATCCAAAACCAAACTCCTATCCTTACATCATCAACGCTCTGATCCCCAGCTGGCATCAATTGTGATGGATGGCTCTCGTCTGGGTGAGGCCCCGTGTTTTGACAAGCTTCTGGGTTTGACTTTTACTCCTGATCTGAAATGGAACACGCACATCAAGTCTGTTGCCAAGGTCGCTGGAAAGATGGTGGGATCCTTCTATCGCCCCAGAAGATATCTCACTACTGATGCAATTCTCTATCTATATAAAAGCCAAGTACGTCTAAGGATGGAATACTGTTGCCATATCAGGGCAGGAGCTGCTAAAAACAGCCTATCATGCCTTGACAGAGTACAAAATAGACTTCGTGGTTTAGTGGCGAAGCCCTTTTCTCTACCCTGCAACTCATCACGCACAGAAGAGACGTTGCGAGCCTATCCTTGTTTTATCGTTATTGTCATGGCAGGTGCTCGTCTGAACTCCAATCTCTGGTCCCCCCTCGCCAATCTTTCACGAAAAACACCCGTCTAGCTGAATCCACTTTGAAAAATTTCCCCCACTCTATATCTGTGCCTAAATCAAAACGCGGATTCCATGAACAAAGCTTCTTTCTTAGAACTGCATGCCTGTGGAACTCTGTTCCGTCTGCCTGCTTCCCTCCGGACTACAACTTGTATGTCTTCAAGTCCAATTTTAACAAATTCCTAATGAACCGCCCCCTTAAGTAAACACTTCATCAAATCTCCACACTAACGTAATGTACTTGCAATAACCCTTATCCCTGAGTGGCTTCCGGGCCTTGATAAGTGGTGATCAATGTGTAAAAAAAAACCCCTTGGCAGCACAATTTTTCGATCAAAACCGATTACAAGTCTTGCCGTATGTCTGAATACACTTCATGTAAAATTTCAAATGTTTAGACCAAAAATTTAATGAATGATATGGTAGAGTCCGCAGAGGAAATTTCTTTTAACTTTGACCCCAATTTTGACTCTTTAACGTTTACTGTTTTGGGCTCAAAGCAAATTAAAAATTTTGATCCGTGTCCAAGTGACCTACATCTAAAATTTTAATTGGCGGAGGAGTTTTGTAGAATGTTCTAATGTCAAACCGTTTAACTTTGACTCCTTAACAGCCAGATTTCTGGCCGAAAACCAATTAAAAAGAATTTCGCAAATCTCAGTACCCCTCAGATCAAATATCGAGTCTGTAGTTTGAAAATTTACAGAGTAATTTGCTTGAAAAAACACTACATATTTAGTTTAAACAACACTAGAAATTTATTTTAAACACAGACAGACAATTTCACTTTTATAGATATACTTGTAGTTCAGTCCGGCTTTTCCCGGGCTCTATGTACTCTTCATAATTTACCATACGTGTGAATATACTTTATGTAAGATTTCAAAGGTTCAGACCAAAATCTGTCTGAGTAATTTCGTAGAGACCGCAGAGGTCATTTTTTCTTTTTACTTCGACCCCTTAACATTTATTATTTTGGTCTCAAATCAAAATACAAAGGTTTTGCCCATGTCCAAGTTACCTACATTCAAAATTTCAAGTCTTTAGACTCAAAATTGTTTGTGGAATTTGGAAGAATCTACAAAGGTCAACACTTTTAACTTTAACCTTTGGGCAGCCAAATTTTCACCCCCAAATTGATCAAAATGCTTGCAGCATGTCTAAATACCCGTTATGTATAAATTTAAAATTTTAGATCCAAAATTAACTGAGTAGTTTGCTAGACACCACAAAGGTAAAGATCTGTTGAACTTTTACTCCTTGGCAGCTAAAATTTTCGACCCACACCAATTAAAAAGCTTGCCCTATCTCTGAATACCCTTCTTGCAAAATTTCAAATGTTTAGAAAAAAAAATGGTTTATTAATTTCGTAGAGACCGCAGAAGTATTTTTTTAAAAACTTTGACCCCAATTTTGACCCCTGGACATTTATTGTTTAGTGTCAAATCTTATTAAAAATTTGAGCCATGTCCAAGTATCTACATTTAAACTTTCAAGTGTGTAGACCGAAAATTGACAGTTATTTGATAGCGAAATGTACACACACACACACACACACACACACACACGCATATATATATATATATATATATATATATATATATATATATATATATATATATATATATATTTGTTTACTGTTTTGGGGGGGAAGAATTTCAACAAAGTGCTCGATTACAAAGAAAAACTTTTTCAATATAAGAACTTAATATTTATTTATTTAATTGTACAGAAGTTCAGAAAACATTGGTACCGTCGGTTTCAAGCCCAACATAAAGGGGACCAGTTAATGGTAAAACATAAATGATGTAAGGCTCTCGTCAGCCATGTTGTTTCTCAGACAGTACCAATGTATTTTTTTTCTGAACTTCTGTAAAATTATATATATATATATATATATATATATATATATATATATATATATATATATATATATATATATATATACTCTACGCAGCCATGAGTACATTTCGGTCAGCTAATTACAAGTAAGTAGAGACCTCAGGCGATAGAGCTTATAACAAATAGCAAACAGGTGACTGCTTTCGCAAGTCATCAAAGTCAGAAATTGGTAAAGTGTTTACAAAACTCGGCAGCGGTGGCAGTGGTAGGAGGTAGATATAGTCAAGATGTGTCCTATGTATGATGCTTCCATAAAATTAATATATAGACTTTTTATATAAAACTAGCGGGCGTACCCGGCGTTACCGAGGTGTGTCGAGGTCGTATAGTAAGGATCCCCAGGGGCGGGGGATCAGAAGGTGTTTTTTTTTTAAGTTGTAATTCCTGGGTTCCCCGGCGTTGCCTGGGTCGAGTAAGGAACACGGGGTGTTAAAAAAGTGTGTGGGGGGGACGAAACAACAGTAGAAAGTTTGTGTGGAGAGAAAAACAATTGTAGTACGCAGATCGGGTCGAACCCATAACGCTAAAGAGGAAGAGAAACCAACCTCTCATTGTAGATAATTAGCCAAGTTAGGGTGAAGGAATTCATGTTTTTGGCAAATTTTTCGATATTTGTCGTCCGAAAGTTTTTGGCACTTATACAAACCTACACACACATACACATATTCACTTTTATACATATATATATAGATACTATGAGGAACAACGTTAGATGTTTAATTATATAATAATAGATTTATAATTATTAAGAGTAATAAAATTATATATATATATATATATATATATATATAAGTGTCAATCAAAATGAACGATATTTTTCATGAATTCAACAAATTTTCATGATTTCTTTGGTATTTATAAAGTAATTATTACGGAATATATGAAACAATTATTATTTTTTAAATCTTACTGGAAGCCTATTATTTTATGTTAATAAAAGAAAACACCTTTAATAAAGTTAGAGTTCTAAATACTAAAAAATAAAAACGCCAATATGGCGTCGAACAATTTTATATTTACCGGCTTCAGACCATTGGAGGTCCTTTATATACACACACTAATGATCAAAAACTTTAGACAACTAAAACTTTTTTTAAAAAAGCATATTTTTAGGATAGATTTTAAACTCTTCTGACTTAAGGTTACCAATACTACAATCTAAAAGGTTATGGAAACAAAAAGCTACATTCCAAAGATTTAATTTTTAAAATTTACATTTTAATTAAATTAGGCTTTTTACACATGATCAAAATTATAAGACCAGAGACAAAAATTCTATTAAATTGTACAAAAAGTGTATGAAAAGTGTATAAACACATTCAACAATCAAACTTTATAATGAGTTTTACCTCAATTGCTTTTGATGAATTCAAAAATTATTTGGGACATGCTAGAAATAAGGGTTTCCATTAAGGTGCGGGGGATCCTGCTCCAGTTTCTGAAGTTTAGATTTTGTTGAATTTTACGAAGTTCAGTTTTTGTTGAATATTGTTTGCCATTTCGATAAACCTCTCTTGTCATCCAACCCCAAACATTTTCAATTGGGTTCAACTCTGTGGAGCATGCAGGATGTCCCAAGAGATGGGCTCCGTTTTCTTTGAGAAAGTTCAAGTTCCGTTTTGCAGTATGGGTTGCAGCATTATCCTCTTGGAATACCCATCCATCCACACACAAACGATGACCCTCCATCATCACAGATGCTTTTTGTAGCATGCTAACATAATCAGCTGCTGTCTGACGAGCCTGCCCAAACTGGAGCTCCATTATCCCTTTGTAAAAAAAGGCACCCATTACGAGCCCTCCAGTGCTAGGTGTGTCAGAAATTTCGTGAAAATAGTGAATAATTCCACCCCATCTTTCCAAGCTTATAACTCCTCGAAAAATGTAATTCAAGCCCTAATTTTTTTTTCAATTAAAGGAGCAAGGACCAATATTTTATTAAAAAAAAAACAAAAAAAAACAATGTGGTTTTTTTTTTAAAAAGGTTTTTAAACTTCGGACTTTACAGGTAAATTTCTAAAAAAGCGATGTTTTTTTTTTGTTTTAAATTTGAATATATTATTTATTGACCTTTTCTCTTCAATTTGTGATATATAAAACTCCCCGACATAATTAATTATTTACTTTTTAATAGACATTTCAAAATGAGAGGCGTGAATTATTCGACCCCCTGTCTTTCCAAGCTTATAACTCCTCGAAAAATGTAATTCAAGCCCTCATTATTTTTTCAATTAATGGAGCAAGGACCAAGGTTTCATTAAAAAAAAGACAAAAAAAACAATGTGTTCTTATAAAATAAGGTTTTAAACTTCGGACTTTACAAGTAAATTTCTAAAAAAGCGATTTTTTTTTGTTTTAAATTTGAATATATTATTTATTGACCTTTTCTCTTCAATTTGTGATATATAAAACTCCCCGACATAAATTAATTATTTACTTTTTAATAGACATTTCAAAATGGGTGACACTTGGGGGGGGGCGTGAATTTAAAAAAAAACGTTTGTCTAAAATATTATATTCGGTTTATTGGAAAGAACATTAAATTTCACATTGACCCTGAAAATATCGTAAAAATAGAATCAATAGAAAAATTTTGATAGATTTTTAAAGTTTAAAAATTGAAAAATATTGAGTTCGGAAAATTCATTACTGTTTAAAAAAAAATAAAAATATTTCTATTACTTTTAAAACAACTGTAATAGTGTATTTTGGAACTATAATCCATAAAGAAAATAAATAACCCACTTTTAACAGAGAAATTATGAGATTTTTATATTGTATTCGCAGTTTCGTGTTAGGGGTGTCAAAAATTCCTACAAAAATTCTGATACTGCTAGCCCTCCACTACTAGGACGCGTGAAAAAAATTTAAAGGTGCATGTTTTTGTCACGCCAATATCGCAGGACCATCTAAATTTAATTCTTCCTCATTAGAAACCACTTTCTTCCACTTATCAACGTCCCAGGTTTGGTATTCATGACCACATCTTAAGTGGTCAACTTTGTGACGTGGAAGCAATCGAGGAATTTGTTTACGCTTTTTATTTACCATGCCTTTTTGTTGTAAGTATCGTCTGATGGTTATTCAACTGCAATCAACATCTGTAATCGCCTTAATTTGATTAAAAGAAAGTCCTTTGTCATTCATAGCAACCCGTCTGATTCTCTTACTCAATGCAGGAGAATTTTTTTTTTTGGGGGGGGGAGCTACCAAAAGAATATGCTTTTCCATAATTCTCAGTGTTCATTAGAAAGTTGCAAATAACATTTTTACTGCGATTTACTTTAGCTGCTATCGCTCGCTGTGACAAAGAATGGAATCCTAGAATTCGAGAGCGCTCAACTTCGGTTTAGGCATGGTAACACCTTTACACAGTGATTGCTAATCTCTAACCGAACTAAAAACATTAGAATTACAATAAATCTAACAATTTATACCCTTGGTTTTATAATTTGTATCATGTGGAAAATGTCTAAATTAATAAAAATGCAAATTTTTAAATGAAATTTTTGGAATGTACCTTTTTGTTTCCATAATCTTTTAGATTGTAGTAGTAACCTTAAATGGGAAGAGTTTAAAATCTATCCTGAAAACGCTTTCCTTTTAAAGATTTTTAAGTGGTCTTAAATTTTTGATCAGGACTGTGCATATATATATATATATATATATATATATATATATATATATATATAAAGAGGGTGAGAAAAAGATAGAGAGATAGAGAGAGAGAAAGAATGAGTTAGAAGGATAATTCAGTCCTACACTAATTAACAAAGCATTATGCATATTTGAACACGCTTGTAGGGCATATTTAGGCGAAGTCTGTTTTCAGATGATGGGGACATTAGTAAGGGGCAGCTTTTTGTAAATATTCAAACACCTCTAAATATATATATATATATATATATATATATATATATATATATATATATATATATATATATATATATATATATATATATGGGGGAATGTATGCTATTATTATAGAAAGTTGGTAGAATTCCTGGATTGTGAAGTGTCATGTCATAAAAAAAACAGACAAATGAATGTTTTTGTATATCTATTTATCCTTCAAAATTCTTTCACATATGAATTAGTAAATATAGACTTACTGTTAAGTATAACCAGGAAGGTATAATGTTTTGGTAATTTCGAACGGGACTTTCTTTTTCAAAAATTGAACAAATGCCGTAAAAATTTAACACGCGGATACAACTTCAGGACAGCATTATAATCTAAATGCGGCGTTCGGTGATTTGTATTTGTTCATACATCATTCCCCTTCCTATGGTGACATTTTACATTGCTAACAGCCACCTAAAACTTACATATTTGTTTGTTTAAATGTAATGCTCCGGGAAAACAGCATATCGTATATATATATATATATATATATATATATATATATATATATAAAGCTGACTGTGTGCGTGTGTGTGTGTGTGTGTGTGTCTGGTCACAAATAGGCTCCTGTATGGTTGACTATTTCAAAAAACTGATAACATATAATGATAGAAGATGTATCGAGACACAGGAATGGGTATGTTTGATCTGGCAGAACGGTGGTTCATTAATAATTGTCGGGCCTGGTCCACAAAGTATTGAAATAAAAAATTAAAAAAAAACGTTAACAAGGGTTTTTGAGAAGGATGTACATAAGAATACTTTGATAAGTATGTTTTACCTTAAATAAGGATGGTATAATAAAATTGTGGGGTCGGCATTAGCGCCTGGCATCCATAGAATGGAAATAGGCACACACTTTAATAAAGACTTTTCATATCTATCTGGGTAAGTATTCTTTGATAATTATGTTTCAGTTTGAAGAAATATGGTATAATAAAATTATGGGGTATTCGTTCGCGCCTGACCTCCATAGAATGTAAATATGTCACAAAGTTTAACAAGGTTCTTTTAATATAGATCCACAGAATATTATAATAAGTTATTTAGTGTGAACAGATATGGTATAATAAATTATGGGGTTTATCTATTTTATTTTTACTTTCATCATATTTTGCTTTGGTTTTGATATCCCCAAATTCGAAGCTATCTCTTTACAACCCTTCCTTTTCATAACCTATCATACTTTAATAAATTAGAGTCCATTTTTGTAGGCTGTTTTTGAAGCCAGTGTGTGTGTATGTATGTTGTGTGTATGTATGTTATGTAATAACTGTTTATATTAGAGTGTCTATATTCATGTGAGAGATAGGTATATTTAATACTGAGACAGGGGCATTTTAATAGAGACATGTATTTCACTTTGGATGAGAGGCTATATCCTCTCATCTATATATATATATATATATATATATATAGATAGATATATTGATAAAGACATTGAGATTTATACCGTTGGGCAGTTCCGAGAGTGGGAGTGTTTCTATAACCTTGACACATATATTCCTTTACTTATTTTTGAGATGATGATTTTCACAAAGTTCTTATAATATAAATTCACAATACCTTTCTGTTGAATAACATAACACGAAGATGCAGGTAAAAAATTATGAAGATGTTCGCTTATTCCATTCGACCGGTCAATGGATTTGCATCAAGGAATTCAAAGTCTCTACATGGTTTCTTTCTTCTCCCCTTCACTTCCAAGGTTCGATGTCAGTTCTGTTTCTGACTCACTGACTTCTCTCTTCTCCCCTGACTCACTGACTTACTTACCTAAAGATCTCTATATTGAGAATTCATGACGTCATTGCGTGACTAAACACGTGCATCTCGAACTCGTGGCCTGACATGCCTCCGTCTCTAAGCATGCATTGTTACTCACGTCTCTATGAAGCCGATTTCTCTAACCTAATTTTTTATTAACCCACTTTACAAATGAGTATAATATTTTTCATTGTTCGTTTTTAAATTCCTTATTTTTATTTCACAAAATTGCATCATTACATTCCTTTTTCAATAAACAGATATCTAACTATTTTATGTGAACTAAACAATGGTTAATTCTACATTCCATTTTCAATAACATTCTATATTGTTTATTTTACCTTATGATCGGAATTCTCAATTCCAATCCTAGTTTCGCAGGTTCGAATCCTCGGCTATCCTATCTCATATTTACTCACTTACAAGAAGAGGCGACTTATTCTTGTAACATTTATATATATATATATATATATATATATATATATATATATATATATATATATATATATATATATATGTATATGTGTATATATATGTGTGTGTATATATGTATAAATGTGTATACATGTATGTATAAATTTATATATATATATATATATATATATATATATATATATACTTTAACTCACTCTTTTTGCGGCCGGCCAGCATGGGGTAAGTACGCAAACTTTTGTCACTCCGCAAAAGAGGGACACCCGTTCTTCTTCAGCCCTAGCTAAGAATGTACGATAAAAGTTAAATTGTTATGAATTATTTTTTATTGTAATATATTGAAATACTTTTGTAAAATAAAATAGAAAAGATTCTTTTACATATTTAACAACCTCTGTTGCGTGTTGTTTGATCTGTTTCAACATCAAGACGAGGTCTGCCACATTCCCAACCGAAAACTCTCTTTAAGGAATCATATTAACAGAATGGCGAAGCAACCCAGAAAAAGTGACACCCAATTCCATGTATCCCTTCCCTACTGAAAAAGACGCAGACTGACAGTTATGGACGTAACGTTCGCCTCAAAATTAAGTTTTCCGCTCTACAGGCGGTGTCTCGTTCACACGGCTTTCCTGAGAAATTGATTTGAAAGCCTTACTCGAATCGTGTTAATTTTACTCATCGTCTCTGGATTATATAATCCTGAGTTTTCAATAAGTGGCTTTAATGTTCGTAACTTCTAAGTTAATATGAATATCATGTAAATTCTTGTCGTAATTAACTTAGCTAACTTAATCGCCAACAACGTAAGACTTCTCATATGTTACAATATATTATTAATAATTATTAGACTATCATATAATCATGAAACGAAAGATATTTCAGTATCAAAAACAGTCAATATCACTTGGACACACTTTTAGTTATATATTTTTTATTCATTGTGAAAGTTTACAAACAAAACAGAAATAAACAAAAAAATTAGGCGCAAGGCCACTCAAAAATTGGGGAGGATGTGTCCATGGTCATCCTCGTCACTATATCTTTGCTAGTCTATGCTTGATCCTGGCTTAAATTCTAATTCACCATAATATCTCATGCACACCATAAACATGAAATTTTATGAAAAGTCGTTTGTTTAATTTTATTTCATTAGCTTGGGATGGGGAGAAAAAAGTCCAAAAAATAAAATCAAAATATTAGTAAAACCTTGCCAACCCTCTATAGGTTGTAGAATTCCCACTTTTTTCCTGTTTGAAAGCTGAAAACAAGAAAGTCGCCCTCTGTATAGAGCTGAAAATTATAGGCAGGATCAAATAAGCTGGAGTTGAGTAGGTATCGGAAATTTTTCCAAGATTGCTTATCGGGGTAGCCGGGGCCGAAAAAGAAAGGATCTGGGTGTGGGTATCCTAGAGATTTTCTATCGGGGATGAAAAGGGCCATTCACCCATCAAGCTAAAAAAACTAGTCTAAATGCTTGATTTAGTGTTCTGGAGTTCGGAAGGATTCTGCATACAATTTACCTATGTAGGAGGTGCATTCAATAAGTTTCCAGACTTTTTCTTATGGGCAACTTTATTGATAGAACACACGTCCTCTTCGAAATACCCTTCTCCAGCTGCAATGCACTTGTACGATGGGCGTGCAATAAGTAATGCCCCTGACCCACTTCCCATAGCAGTAGAGCAGCGAAAGTTGCCGCAGTTATTAGTCTTTCTCTACTTAGGAACCACCCAGAGTTATGCATTTCTCCCATCGTTTGATTCAGCTCTGAACACCGTTTTTGTAGAACACAACATGTTGGTCCTCCAACCACGATGTGACTTCAGAAATCAAGGCTGCATCATCTGGGAAACGCTTTCCTTTCAAAAACAACTTCATGGCTGGGTAGAGGTGAAAGTCAGAGAGTGCAAGATCAGGAGAGTAGGAAGGATGGGAAAGGATTTCATAACCAACCGCCTTTGCTTCTGATCTGGCAACATGCGAGTTGTGGACCGGACCGGGGCGTTGTCCTGACGGAGGAGGGTAGCTTTGCTGATCTTGCCCGTCTATTGATTTTGATAGCTTCCCTTAATTTCCTCAAAAGTTAAGCATAATAGGCTTCTGTAATTGTGGTACCCTTTACCAGGAAATCTGTCCTCACCACTCCGTCCTGGTTCCAGAAGACTGTGAGCATGACCTTGCCAGCGGAGGGTTGCACCCTTGCCTTCATTGGTGGTGGTGAGTCCAAGTGCTTCCACTGCATTGACTGGGCTTTGGTCTCTGGATCATAGTGATGGACCCAGGTTTCATTCTGTGTAATCAGTCTTTTGATAAACTTTGACTCATCTGCCTGGCACATCTCCAAATTACTCCTCGAGCACTCGACGCGTTCTCGCTTCTGGAATGGTGTGAGCAACCTGGGAATTCATCTGGCAGACACCTTATGCATATGTAAATGGTCATGAATGATAGTTTCCACAGACCCTGTACTAATCTTGACATCTTGGGCTATTTGGCAAATAGTAATGCGCCGATCTTCCAAAATGGCAGTCTGAACTTGACGGACAGATGCATCATCAATGGCAGAAGGGGGATGACCAGGTCTTGGAGCTGTTTCCACAGGCTCTAGCAATGTTTTAATTAACGATGCCAGCGTTTTACAAGGTCATACGATGGGGGCATTATCACCATAAGTTTCTTTCATTTCATCCAAAGTCTCCTGTGGTGTGCGTTCTTTCAAATACAAAAACCGGATCACTGATCGACATTCAATAGGCTCCATTTCACACCTGACTCAGTTCAAACACCTGTAAAACAGAAACCACAATTAGTTCAGAGCTGTAATTTGTCACATAACCCGTAGAGATATAAAGCATTGCACATGCAAAATTTCAGCTATAGTGGGTAAGAGGCATTACTTATTGCACGCCCCTCGTACCGTTCGAACAACTTCTGAAAGGCCCCATTGAAGTTCTTTTGTGTGACCATATCAATGCTTCTTGTCACAGCCTTTTTCACCTCCTCAATTCCCTAATAACGACAGCTACTAAGTTTTCTTTTAGCTTAGGGAATAATCAAAAGACACAGGTCAAATATCTGGGCTATAGGATGTATGAGAAACTGTTTTGATGCCCATATTTACCAAATAGTCTGTGACAAGGATGAAGCTGGAGACTGGTTCGTGCCGGTTTGAAGAGTGCTGGCCACACTCGACAGAATCTCATTCTGAACACTGTTAAAACTTCAACATAGTATTCCTTGTTGACTGTCTGTCCAATGGGAACACAGTGCATGTAGATAATGCCTGTGCTGTCAAAAGAAGAGATCATCATGGGTTTCTGTAGGAATCTGCTCTGTCTGACCTTGGGTCTGGGAGAGGTAATATATTCCACCGGGTACTCCTGGTTTCCAGGTCGTAGAAGTAGATCAAACTTTCATAGCAGGTCGCAAGCTTATCAAGAATTGCGGATCTGAATTGATCAGCTCGAACATCTCCCTGCTGTCATGACAACGTCTTTTTTTCTGATCTTCTCTGAGCATTTTTCATATGCTTCTATTCAGTCTTGAAAGACAAAGTATACCCCTTAGGGGCGCGTGTAATTGTGAGGCAAGGGTTGCGCAATCTCCAATATATATATATATGTATATATATATATATATATATATATATATATATATATAAATATATATATATGAATAAGTCGCCCCTTATTTTTCTATGAAACGTATTTATATTTTATTTTTATCTTTCAATATTATCACGTGCATAAAAGGTATATATATATATATATATATATATATATATATATATATATATATATATATATATATATATATTATGAAGCCGGATGAGTGACGCGTGGTCGCGCATTTTGAGGATCTGTGTGGTTGTTTTTGTGTGTATCCGTTCGAAGCGTTGGGTGGGGTGTGGGGGGGTGAAACATTATTAGGTGCATTTGAGGTCGGGGCTGCAGCGCGAAATTTTTGTATAAAATAAACAGGTTAGTTTATTTATTTTATTTATTTTAGTTTATTCAGTTTATTTTGTAAAAAAAGTTTCGCGTTGCAGTTTTGGCTTCAAATGTATTTATACATGTTTTATTCTTCAAATTTCACTCAACGCTTCGAAAAGATATACACAAAAATAACCACCCATATATATATATATATATATATATATATATATATATATATATATATATATATATATGTATTATCCGTATTGATTACCTTTTACTGAATATATTATCTAACATTCATAATTAAAGGTGCACATATTGTGTTAAATTCTATATTAAAAAGAATAGTAAAAAAAAAGAATCCAAATAGTACGAGTTACGAATCTTCATCTCCAAATTTTAGAAATGTAAGTCCTATATTTTGTCTGTAAATTTTGATGCATAAGTGTACATTTATTTGTTACAAAAAATATGTATTTATTTGAATGCGGTTTGGCTTTACTTACGTATTAAGGATTATCAAAATTCACACTAACTAACTCTTCGCAAAATTATTTGACATCCGCCCACTAGACACACCGACAACAAATAGCGGGTGCCATAATAAACCATTACACGTGGCTGCGACGTTCAACATTAAACGCTTCAACAAAGCTCATTTAAGGACAGAATAAACTATAGGTTTTGCTTCAAATCTTCCGCAATCATCATTAATTAGTTCGTGGTAAACTGACTGCTACCAAAGCACCCAATTCCCAGCCCGCCATGTTCACGCGAAAGGTTTGAAGTTCGTCCTTAACTACATCTGTAATGAATCTAATGGCACAATATTGTTATTTGATTATTTTACAAAAATCTACATATATTTTTTCAACTGTTCTTAAAATTCCATTAATTATTCTGCTTAATTTATCAAAGTTGGATTCATCTACAAAATGTACGTGCGTAAAAATAATCAAATAAGTATGGTCTACTTGCACTTAATGTTCAGAGATTATACACACACAAACACACACACACACACACACACACACATATATATATATATATATATATTTGAATATGAGAGATTATATACAATTATTTTCATAGCCAAACAACGTCGTAGCCTACAAGAGCCATGGCAGTCCAAAAAACGGAAGTCAAAGACTCCAGAAATCCGACTGTGGAATTCACCTACATCAATAATACAATAATTATATATAATCTCTCACATTCTGGAAAATTCTAATTGCTCGCTAAGTTAGCATTGCTGGATTGCGTCGTCTTACCGAGTTGAAAATTCTTACTTGTGATACATCGGCTAGGGGTTATTAGTAGGGCAAGGACAACAGCATATTCTTTTCATTGTTTTGACTGTCGAGTGTGTATCCGTTAATATCTTATATGCTTTTTATATACAGTGATGTGGTTCTCAGTTGATTAACGGTGTCTGTGTCGGATATATATTCGAGAATCAAAACAACGAAAAGAATATGCTGTTGTCATAGCCCTAGCTGGTTAAGTGACTGGTGAATATGCTGTTGTTATAGACTACCTGGTTAAGTGACTGCGTCCCTTGTCGAAACGAAGTAGGTCAATTCCACAGTTGGATATATATATATATATATATATATATATATATACATATATATATATATATATATATATATATATATATATATGTATATATATATATATAGAGAGAGAGAGAGAGAGAAAGAGAGAGAGAGATTGTTGAATTTTTATTTATTTTTTTATTAACGATTAATTTCTCTTTTTTTTTTGTTCGCTCCCTGAGCATTTTTATTATAAGAAAGGAGGTATTTGCCTTTTGTTTATATTTCCCCCACATTAGGACGTATTACTTAAAATATTTAAATAATATATACACACACATACACACACTCACGCACACACACACATATATATATATACACACACACCCACACACACACACACACACATATATATATATATATATATATATATATATATATATATATATATATATTGGAATATGAATTAAAATATTATCAGTATAAAACCCACACAAATGCAGATGTTTTTTTTTAATAAATACGTTTATTTATGAAAATAAAATCATTATTTCGAATTATAACAAATTATTCACAAGAAAGATCAAGATTTCATTTAGTTTACTTCTTTTTACGTCTCATTGCAATGATGATAATCCCTGGGACGTATTCGGATGAGGTTAAAGTTTTAAATGTCCGTTCCACTGTGATCAACCCGTGTGCTATATAATTTAAGCATTCACTGTTTCTTAAGAACTGTTGATATATGGAAGAGAAATAGAAACGTTTATTTTTTTAAAACAAATTCAATTTTTGGAATTATGACATATTCTTCATCAGGAAAATCCAGGTTATATTCAATTTAATATTTTACCTCCCATGGCGGTGGGGATAACCCTTGAGACGTCTTCAGATGTTGTTAAAGACTGGAATGTTTGTTCCAATATATACATCATTCAACGTGTGTGTCATTTAATACAGGGATTCACTGTTTTTGAAGCACTGTTGATATATGGAATACAAATTCAAACTTCAATGTTTTTTTAGACCAAGACAATATATATATATATGCATATATCTATACATATATATATATATATATATATATATATATATATATATATATACTAGCAGAAGTACCCGTCGTTGACTGGGTGCAAATAACAGCCTACGGAAAATAGACTGTGATTGATGAAAGTATGATAGGTTATGAAAAGGTGGGGGTTGTAAAGAGATGGGTTTTGATACTAAAAAAGTTTACCCTAAGCAAAATATGATGAAAGTAACGATAATTTTCGCGAAAATATATTGTTTTATATCAACTTTGTTTCTATTCGTAGACAAGAGTGACCAACAAAATGATGTTTCCTTACAAAGAGAAAATGTAATATAAATAATAATATAAATATACAAGAAATTAATGTTACCATAGTCATTTAAAGTTACTTTTATGGTAGAAAAGTTAAATGGTTTGTATTTTTAAGTAGTTTGAAAAAAAAACATTTTTAATTCACGAACAGGTTTAAAAAAATCAAAATGGCGGTGACTTTGGAATGAAGAGCCCTGTTTTCAATTTTAAGGAGGGGCACCTGAGCATTCTGTGTTAACAATTTAAGAGAGTTGCCTCAACGTAAGGAATATTTATAAACATATTTTAATGTTTTCCGTTATTTTATGCTTGAGGAATATTCGATTATGGCAGGTGTAGTTTATATAAACATTCATTTAAGTAGTTATCGCCTCAAATTTCGTTTTAATTTCGGTTCGCTGAAATTATTTCAACTAAAGAGCATTAACAACTATTTCAAAACAAAAACAAAAAATCATTAACTGAACTTTTATTGACTACGGTAACATTTATTTCTTGCATATTTATTTTTTCGGGTAGTCGTTTGTTGGTTTTTCTGTTAAACACTCTTACTAAATAACATCGAAAAATATCGAAAAACAAAGAAAAAAACGGTTTTGAAAAATAATGAAGTCTAACTTACTTTAGTAAAATAATCCGAAACAGCAAAATGGGATATTATAAAGTAAACACGTAATTACTTTAGTTTGTAAAAGCAAAGAATCGATATAAATATGAATAAGACGAAAATGGCGCCCTTTTCAAGCAGAACAGCTTCGTTTCAGTTTTACAATATTAAACGGTGTAGTATTGAACCGTTGGATACAGAGTTGTAGTATTGTAATGTAAAGAACACACAGAACGGGTTGTAATCAACTGAATTCCTTCGAGTACACTGATAAAAAAAGCTTAAACAGATATATAAATAAAAATAAAAAGGTTATGCACATGTTTTGAAAAAGACACGTAATCACGTGAGCAGGATTTTTTCCTTCTTTTGACACGATAACAAGTAACATTCTTATTTTATATTATTTATCTATTTATCTATTTTCAAAAGAGTGCCACGTGCAAGTGGAGAAGGAAAACAACAGAGTTATACAAAATTTGTGTCGAGAATTATCTAAAGTTCCGACTTTTTGGGGTGAGGGGCGCTTTCACTTTAATAGGAACGTGAATTTATTAGGTGAATTTATTCGACACAATATTATTCAACTCAAAAAAATAAATAAAATCTTACATGAATTAAGATTAAAGTTAAAGTGTTATTGTGGACACTCGCCTCTTTTAAAAAACCTTGTTAAACTTTGTGACATATTTACATTGTATGGAGGTCAGGCGCGAATGAACACCCCATAATTTTATTGTATCGTATTTCTTAAAACTGAAACATAATTATCAAAGTATACTTACGCTAATAGATATGAAAAGTCTTTGTTAAAGTTTGTGCCATATTTCCATTGAGTACAGGCGCGAACGCAGACCTCACAATTTTATTTTAATTGAAACATACTTATCAAAGTATTCTTATGTACATCTAAATAAAAATGTACATTCTTATGCACATCTATATCAAAAACTCTTGTAAATTTTGTTTCATTTTTTTATTTCCATACTTTGTGGACCAGGCGTGAACACAGACCCCACAATTTTTAGGAACCACCGTTCTGCCAGATCAAACATACCCATTCCTGATCCTCGATACATCTATCATTATATGTAATCAGTTTTTTTTAAAATAGTCAACCACATAGGAGCCTATGTTTGACCAGACACAGACACACACACACGGACGTTCAGCTTTATATATATATATATATGTATATATATATATATATATATATATACATATATATGTATATATATGTATGTATGTATGTATCTATCTATCTATATATATATATATATTTCTGTAGAGATATATGTTCTTATAATATGTACCAATCCTTATTTAAGAAGCTCAATGTAATTACAGAGCAATATAGTGAATAAATGACAAAAGACTGTATTCCAAATTTTATGATGTTGACCATCCTTTTTTATTTCTTTAATTCAGTTCACATTTGCAATTCTTGACAATATATGTTTCGTAGCGCAAAATCAATCACTTATGATATCAATCAGTGAATCTATTTGACCTTAACTCATCATAATGGGCATAATAGATTCACTGATGAAACACATTCAGCAGATAATTGTAATTTTACAATACATATGCCGGTCACCATCTGAGGGTACCAAATTGGTTCAAGGGAAAATTATTCCCAACTCGCATTTAGGTAAATGTGCACTTTAGTAAAATAATTGATATAATTCCGAAAGTAACGCAAAACAAAAACAAATTATATATATATACATATACAAATATATGTGTGTATATATATATACACACACACACACATATATATATATATACATATCTATATAAACATATATATATATATAGAGAGAGAGAGAGAGAGAGAGAGAAAGAGAAAGAGAGAGAGAGGTAGACAGATAGATAGATAGATAGATAGATAGATGTTATTTGTTTTTGTTTTTTCGGTACGTTTTGAATGGATTCAATTATTTACAAAAGTGCGTTTTCACCTAAATGCGAGTTGGGAATAATTTACCCTTTAACCAATTTTGTATCCCTTCATGGGGAGCGGTATTTCTATTGTTTTTTTTTTAAATATATAATCCAAAACAGTATATTACCGGTCCCCATATATATATATATATATATATATATATATATATATATATATATATATATATATATATATATATATATATATATATATTATACATATATATATGTATTATATATATATGGTATATATATGTATTATATATATATGGTATATATATTATATATATGGTATATACATGTATTATATACATATATTTATATGGTATATACATGTATTATATACATATATATATGGTATATATATGTATTATATATATATGGTATATATATGTATTATATATATATGGTATATATATGTATTATATATATATGGTATATACATGTATTATATATATATATGGTATATACATGTATTATATATATATATATGGTATATATATGTATTATATATATATATATATTATTTCTATCCCTAACCCATATTAATTTTCTTATCAAGTTTTAAATCCATACCTTTATTTTAATTTTTTCCAGATACATCTGCCTTACTTTAATGCTAGATTTATTTATGGTGTTTTCTATATTTAATAAAAACCCTTTCCAATATTTACTGATGAGGAAACCTTGTTGAATAAAAAACTATATGTAATAATTAATGTCCATAACTTGACGTCTACCACAATAGAAACACTGTTTTCCGAAACGATCGTACTAATAATCGATTTTGTTGTCGTTCCTTCTTATGAAACGGATTTTTAATTTAATTATAATTTGATTTTTAAATTATCAATCACATTACTATATATATATATATATATATATATATATATATATATATATATATATATATATATATATATATATATATATATATATATATATATATATATATATATATATATATATATATATATATATATATATATATATATATATATATATATATATATATATATATATATATATATATATATATATATATATATATATATATATATATATATATATGCCACTGATTCGTGGTCTGATGGTTAGAACAGCCGACTGTCAACTAGACGGTTGTAGGTTCGGTCCACGGCTGGGGAAGTGTATATGTCTAGCTGCACTAACGAGTTGTGATACAACGAACAGTACCGTATGGGAATGACAAATAAATATACTCTACTCTTTGGGTTGAGATCTTGGAAAATATATTTTCACTCGAGGCGTATTGAAGCAATTAAGCGAAGCCCATTATATTTTTTGTTTGTAAACAAATGATGGTTTGAGCACTGTAAGCTACGCGCGGCACTGATCCGTGGTCAGATGGTTAGAACAGCCGACTGTCAACTAGACCGTTGTAGGTCCGATCGATGGCTAGAGAAAGGTGTATGTCTAGCGGCCCTGGTGAGTTGTGATACAAAGGAAGAGTACTTCATGTGGATGAGAAATCATAAATAAATAAATAAATGTATATTCGACCGTTTTATTCTTACTGATACTCAACCAGGAAAACATATGGAAAAGAAACATGAATAGAACTAAGCCTAATAGGTAAACGAAACCAATTATTCTATAAATCATAAAAAATGAATGACTAATTATGGACATGGCGTTTCTGAATTTTGGAGATGAAGATTGGTTGTTTGTATTCTGAATAGAAGTAAGTAATTAAGTAACGTTTATTTAAAAAAATATATAAAAATTGTTACATGATAAGGGCTTTCCCCTTTTCATGCAAATATAAAAATAGAGAGATTAAGTTAAAATGAAAATGAAATAGAATAGACGAAATTCGAACCTCGTAAATTAGGTTTAGAAATAGATTACGAGAGAGAATTAGAAAAGGGAATGTAAAACAAACCATTGTTTAGCTTAGAGATAAAATAGTTTAAAGAAAACAATGTGCGTTGTCAATTCTGTTATAAAAATTCAATTGAAAGAATGCAACTACAAGATAATATAATAAACATGTTTTTAACATATTGGAAATATAGGTTACTGGGAATATAGGTTAAAATTCCTTTTGTAAACAAAGGAAAAAGTTTTGGACACGCATTTCCAAAACACGTGAAAGAAGATTTAACATGTGTATGACGTCATGGAAAATGGGAAGTTCTCGATATATTTAGAAAACTTTAGAGTTAAGCAAGGAGAAACTGGGGGAGAGTGAGAGGGAGTTTGAGGACGACAGACGATAGTCTGCAGTTGGTATTAGAACGTCTAGAAGCGAGACGGTCACTTTTGAAATTTAGAATTTGAAGCTTTGAATTCTTGACTCAGAAAACCACGGCCGGTCGGGAGAAGAAATAAACCCACCATGTGTTTTTATAAACGTCGTCTTTGTGTTGTAATTCTACCAAAAGTAAAGTGAAAATTGGTATATATTTCCTATGTATATCATGTGTTTTAAAATGTCTTTACATATACATCTTACATACACAATATGAACACTAAGACTGTCTGAACACTGTTTCCTCACTCAAAGAGCTTCTACACTTCTAAGTATGAACATTTAATATATATGAATCTCTTTATAACACGAACAATCTCTCTTACAACAACATCTCGCTCTCTTTCTAAGACACAACAACAATCTCTCTTAATAAGACTCTCTAAGCATCACTTTTAATAAGACTTAACAACGAACAATAATAATAACAAAAACAATAATAATAACAACAATAAATATAACAAAATTAGTTAACCTCTATGCAGTTGCTTCTATATCCATGACGTTTTCATAAATCCACGTAGAAAAAGTAGGCTTTTACTATCAATGTCAAAGCGAGAAAAAATCTCAACTATGTAGGTATAATAGCAAATTGCTTAACGTTGTCTGGTTTTAAAATACGCATCCATATTTTATTTTTATTCATAATCAATGTATTTATGATGAATATAAACCTAATTATCTAATGATCATTATCAAATATATTTATTTTGAAGTGATTATATGGGAACATGTAGGTATTACAGCATAAATATAGTATGATGTATTGTTTAGTTATGTCCCTTCTTAAGATTTTTTTTCAAAATAGCAGACAGATACTCAGATACTAATAAAATTTGATAGTTTTATTTTTACATAAAATAAAAATTAAGATCACATAATTTTTGGAATGTGATATTTTCATTTTGTGACAGGTACTTACATCGTACAGATTTTTCTTTGTTTTCATTTGGTAATATAGAGGGAATTCTGGACAAGAACCCCCCCAAAATGTTTATGCAGTGTGAAGTTAATCAATTAACACTACCATTATAATGAATTTGAAAATTAGATTGGGTATCCATAATTTTTAATGTTATAAAAGATTTCTAAAGTGGAAACACTCTGTTATAATTGACACAAAAACAGCCAATGCTCCAGACATTGTCGTTATTTATTTCTCCCGCGTCGTTGCCGTAAGTGCTATTGGTAAATGAACACAAAAGGCTTCAAATTAAAAGAATGAATATTTGATTTTCCGTACAAAAGTAACAGTAGGAGTAATGTTTTATTAAAATTAGCCTGACAAAAGCAAATTTCTTTTTTTTTTTTCGCTTGTAACCAATTAGCTGCAATCTTTGTAGGTTTAATCAAAACCGAAAGTGTGGTGCAGGTCCAAATACCATTTATATCAAATTTCAATGTCACAGGGAAATATAAGTATATATAAGTATATGGAAATGAGAATGAAAAATAGATAAATAAGATTTTAATCATTTATTTAAAAATATACTGATTCACTAAATATACTATTGGATTAAAAGCAGTTTTAAATTACTCAAACTGCCACTTAACCATATATTCAACATTACCGTGTTTGAAGGGTATAAACAGAGCTGTATGTCAATGACTACAAATCTATTTTAACCCCTCCTCTTTGGGTAGAGCACTGTCGTAAATAATCTCACCCTCTACTTAATTGGCTGAAAATGCGAAGCTCGTGGCTTGTTTGTTTACGAACAGGAGATTTGAGCACTATAAAAGTGGTGGCGCGTGTCTATTTAAATAGATATTCCGACGAGCTATTTACGGGCGTCGATTCCATGGTAGAGTGGGAGAACTGCCGACTGTCAACACGACGGTTCAAGGTTCAATCGTTGGCTTTGGAAAGATGCTAGTCTAGCGGCACTGATAAGTTGTGATACAACGAAACAGGACTGTATGTCGATGACTACAAATATATATATATATGATGATTGCAACGTCTTGTCAGACGAGTGCTACTCCCTCAGACACTTAAACCCATGCGCCCCAAAATGACTTCCATCGGCACAAGACCATTTTAATAGACAGATGTCTGAGGGAGTATCTATACACAGATGATGTTACAGAGTCTTACCTTTGTACGACAGCTAAGTCTCTCTCTCGGTTCAAAATGTTGAGATCCAGCAACAAGCACAAGCAACAAGATAGCCAGCAAGAAGTTAAACTGCAGACGAGCTTAATGCGGCTACTGGTCTCCCGCTTTATATATATATATATATATATATATATATATATATATATATATACTTATTTATTGTTAAATAAACATGTTTACATTTAACAATAAATAAGTATTATTAGCTCTTTTTTATTGAGAACTATCTAACCACCTCGTTGAATTCATTAGTTTATTACTTTTGAATAACAAAAACCTGAGTATATATATATATATATATATATATATATATATATATATATATATATATATATATATATATATATATACACCCCCATATATGTACACACACATATTTGTGTATATATATATATACAGTGATGATCATATTTATTGGCACGGTAAAATAAAAGTTAAATTTTGTCTAATAAATTCTAAAAAAGGGATTAAATTAAAGAAAATAACAAAGTATATTATGTATTTTTAACTGGCCTTTCCGATGCAGCAATCGGATTTTAGAAAAAATAAATAACAAAGGAACAACAAACATAATTGCAAAAAACCCTTGTTCAAAATTATTGGCACGGCTTTGTTTTTCTTTTAGTATCAGTATAATATCAATCAATTTCCGGTTTACGTGCTTTCTGAACTTTTTTATAGCCATATTATGCTTGTTTAACGCTAATTCAGTGAATATTTTTTTTCAGATAATTTTTAGATAGCGATTTATTTAAACTATTATAAGTGACTAAATTATACTTTTCAATCGCCATGGTTAAAACTAAGGAACACAACGAAGACGTCAGGAAGCTTGTTGTAGCATGCCATACCAATGGGGAGGGCTATGATAAGATTTCAAAGAAGCTAAACCTTCCCAAATCCACTGTTAGAGCCATAATAAACAAGTTCAAAACGCAAGGCCACGTTATGAGTTTAGAGGGTAGAGGGAGAAAAAGGATTCTTTCCCCAAGAGATGAACGGAAAATTGTTCGACAAGTAAAACAAAACCCAAGGATCTCTGTTGGGGAGATTGTTGATGAACAGAGCACCTCTGGAGTGAATGTATCTCGACATACAGTTGGTAGAGTTTTGAAGAGAGCTGGTTTAAAAGCATTTCGTCCGAGAAAGACTCCCTTATTGAAGCCTATGCACCTGAAAGCAAGGCTAGCCTTTGCAAAACGTCATATTGATAAAGATGTTGCATTCTGGAAACGTGTTCTATGGACTGACGAAACGAAAATGGAGTTATTTGGCCATAATAAAGTGTCTTATATTTACAGAAAATCTGGCGAAGCTTTCCTGCCTAAGAAAACCATACCCACAGTGAAGCACGGTGGAGGCAGTTTGATGTTTTGGGGATCCTTTGCTGCCTCTGGACCAGGGCGACTTGTTAAGGTCACAGGTAGCATAAAAAAGGAAGATTATGTTAAAATATTGTATGAAAACCTGAAAGACTCTGCTAAAGAGCTCTCACTTGGTCGTCGTTGGTGGTTCATGCAAGATAATGACCCAAAGCATTCGGCTAAACTGACTAAGAAATGGCTTGAGGACAATCATATTAATGTTTTGGAGTGGCCATCACAAAGCCCAGACCTTAATCCAATTGAAAATTTATGGAGAACATTAAAATTGAGGGTAATGCAAAGGAAGCCTAAGAATCTTATTCAATTGGAGGATTATTGTCAGGAAGAGTGGGCTAAAATTACTACTGAAGAGTGCAAAAACTTGGTTGTAAACTATGAAAAGCGACTGAGGAAGGTAATCAAGGCCAAAGGCTATACAATTGATTATTAAATAAATCGTGCCAATAATTTTGAACAAGGGTTTTTTGCAATTATGTTTGTTGTTCCTTTGTTATTTATTTTTTCTAAAATCCGATTGCTGCATCGGAAAGGCCAGTTAAAAATACATAATATACTTTGTTATTTTCTTTAATTTAATCCCTTTTTTAGAATTTATTAGACAAAATTTAACTTTTATTTTACCGTGCCAATAAATATGATCATCACTGTATATATATATATATATATATATATATATATATATATATATATATATATATATATATATATATATGCGCGCGTATTTCCATATAATATATATATATATACACCCACTGACGCACACATATGTATATATATATATATATATACGCATATATATATATGCGTGTGTGTGTGTGTGTGTGTGTGTGTGTGTGTGTGTGTGTGCAGGACGTTTGCTAAGGTGGCAGAGAGCGTGCCTCGCATGCAAGAAACTCGGTTTTCGAATCATGAGTTCGGATATGTCTATCTAATGAGCCCAAATGAAGCCGAAACTCGAGTTTTGGACTTTCGGTTTGTTGACTGTCATGGTTTTTTTGAGCTACGACGTTGTTTGGCTGTGGGAATAATAATAATAATAATAATAATAATCATATATATATATATATATACATACATATATATACATATATATATATATATACGCATATGTGTGCGTCAGTGGGTGTATATATATATATATATTATATGGAAATACGCGCGCATATATATATATATATATATATATATATATATACGTATATGTGTGTAATATCTACCTATTTTCGTCGGCAAAGAGAGTAGATATAACGAATGTTTCAACAGTTAATTCTTCGAGTAGGCCTTATAACAAGGTCGTATTTTCTGAAAATGAAAACTAAAATCTATTGTAATATGTAGTTTTAAAAAAATAATCTCTCTCCATCAATACAACCCCCACACACATACACACACACACACACACACACACACATATATATATATATATATATATATATATATATATATATATATATATATATATATATATCGTTTGATTTTTCTTCTTTTTTTTTTTTTGTTTGGCTCGTCATGATTAGATTTACTTACTCCCAACCTACGTCATCCCCTCTCCCATTCTCTCTCTTTCTCTCTCTGCCTATCAATCTATTTCTATATCTGTAAAAGTTTTAATAGGTTGCTGTGTAGTACCCACTCAAGTTTTTTCTGGACACACAGTTAAAACGTTACAAATATCATCATCCTATTGCACCTAGGAACCTCATAATTTCCATTTCAATTGACTCCTAATCGCTCGTATATTAATGACCATAGCTTGTAAGGGCAGAAAGTGTATCCAATGTAATAATGGGAGAAACAAAGAAATAGTGTGTATTTATTTGATTCCCCACTGAGTAAATAAGGCACAACGCCCTTTTTTAATGTGGAGAGAGAGAGAGGGAGGGACAGGGAAAAGGGGACCAGCTCCCGAATGATGGGAAATGGGAGCTGGATAGTGACAATTGGTATGAAGGGTTGTCCCTACACTGACCAAGGTCTGATATGTAGGGTTGGTATTTATTTGCTCCCCATCGAGCAAATTAGGCACAAGGCCGATTTTTAATGTGAGGAAATGGGGACCAACTCGCCGGGGAGTAAGGGAGCTGGATAGTGACAATTGGTATGAAAGGTTTCCCCACATTGACCAAGGTCTTATATGTGGGGTTGCCCCCACATATGGTCTTTGCTTGCAGCATCTGCCGGAAGAGATACTACACTTTGATCTTATCACCCGGGCCACGGAGGGCCGAGGGAGAAACAAAGAAAGGGTAAAATAGGACAAGAGGTAAGTCGAAAGAGGTTATTGAATAAATGGATATATAAGGTTTTATAAACATATATATATATATATATATATATATATACATATATATATATATATATATATATATATATATAGCCAGTAGAGTTAAGTTTCCTAGAAGTACATCCAATGAAACAACATAGCAAAATAGTGCTCAATGAGTGAACAGAGCAGGTATATTAATTTTATTTATACAAACATTAATGGCTACATATGTGCATACATGTTTCTGTAATCACCCACGTTGGGGGATTACGTCTTCAGGCCAAGAATTACCGTCGAAAAGGTAATTCTTGGCCTGAAGACGTAATCCCCAAACGTGGGTGATTACAGAAACATGTATGCACATATGTAGCCATTAATGTTTGTATAAATAAAATTAATATATATATATACCTTGCTATGTTGTATGTATATATATATATATACATACGTATTTATAAATATATACATATATACCTCGCTGTGTTGTGTGTGTGTATATATATATATATATATATATATATATATATAAATTCGTATTACTATCTGTTTGTTCACAAGTTCATTAATATATACAAACCCCCATTGCTTTATTATATTATTCATTCCTATATAAATTATGATTATTGCAAAATATAAGATTAAAGAGGTGACGTCATTTGCATATTACATTAAGGATAATCGACTTTATTAAATAGCGGCGTATTCGTTATTGTTTATAGTGAGAGACTTATTTTAAGTGTTCTATTTAAGTTTATTATTTTTATTTGATTTAGATTGGTAACATGTTTAATTTTTCCCGATATCGATTTCTTATGAATCGGTTTGAGTTAGTTCCCTTAGGCACGGACATTCTTCTTTTTTTGCTGTTGTTTTCTTTTTCGGCGGATATTAAAACTAATATTTCAAGTATTATTTTTTGCGCATTAATTTAAATAAAATAATTTCCGTGATTTCGCAATTAACGTTGTGGTCCAGTGATTTTTTTTTGTTTTAAAATAAACACACAATTGAATTCAACTACGATTCTTTATTTAAAAACAAAACAAAAAAACACTTTCATTTACGTTTTTTTTTCTTGTTTTTCTTCACATTTTTTTTTTTTACATTGTAATTTTTTTTTTCTTATAATAACACAATGAGTCATAACCCATCATTTTTCTAACATAAACAGTCGGTTAACACAAATCCAATATTGGTATTTTTAAAACTGAATTATTTACAGTTTGTTTTCGTTGCAACAAACCGTAATAACAAATCTTTCCAGACTGAGGTAACATAAAAGAAATTCGATTAAACTGGAATATAGTCATAAAAAGGTGATCAATATCCAGAGAATAACTTCTCTTAGTATCCATTCCGCCGAAATATCTGGTGGAGAGTTTGTCACGTACTTCTTTTTTCGGTGGAGGGCTTACATTTTCGTGTTTTCATTCGTTCTTTTATCTTTGAAATTTTCGTTGGGGTAACGATGGAGTTGACATATAATAATGAAAAATTGCTCAATATTCTTAGTATAGTAGGTGTGGCCAAACCGTACTTCATGTCAATCCTGGCAACGCTGGGTATCCATGCTAGTACGTATATATATATATATATATATATATATATATATATATATATATATATATATATATATATATATATATATATGTATAAGGAATGAAAAAATATACCAGCGGTGGTTGACGTTATGTTTAAAGAAAAAATAGAAAAAACCGAATGAAATTATTAAAAAATCAACGTTTCGTCCTTGTTTCAAAGATGTCCTCGGAAACAAGGACGAAACGTTGATTTTTTAATAATTTCATTCGTTTTTTTTATTTTTTCTTTAAACATATATATATATATATATATGTGTGGGTGTGTGCGCGTGCGTGTGTGTGTATGCGGTGTACGTGTGTCTTTGTGTGGCTGTGTTTGTATGCATATATATATATATATATATATATATATATATACACACACACACATATATACAGTCTATGCTTTCACGTGTAATCACCTTTTTCTTCACCATATTCCCCCTGCTTCACTTTTTTGTTATCAGGTAAGATCTTTGACTTACTTGTTGTCTCATCAAATACTTTTGCATGCAAAATCTGATCCCGCATTTTGCTAATTCCTACACTCTGATGAGAAGGAAAGTATTTCTTCGAAACTCCGTGGATGAAGGACTATCCACTTATCTAGTGTTTCCTTTTCAGATTAAATATGTTTTTAACTCTTTTTCAAAGTGTTTTTAACATGTTTTATTAACTGTTTGCTCGTATTATAAGCTCTATCTCCTATTTGGTTTTATCGAGCTTTTACATCTGGTTGAGATAACTTTATAAATATTAATTCTTTAATATTCATAATATACTTTAATTTTACCATCTTGGATCATTTTGGTAAATTTAATTGTAATTTTTATTTTATATGCATATATATATATACATACGTATATATATATATATATATATATATATATATATATATATATATATATATCCGTTCATGTGAAATCTTTTTATCATTTTTCTTTTATCTCCTATTCCCCTTACCTCGCCATTTTGTTTATTTAACCAAGTAAGATCTGTGACTTACTTGTAGTTTCATTAAATACTTTTATTTGTAAAATCCGATCCTGCATTTTGCTAATTCCTGCCCTCTGATGAGAAGGAGAGTATTTCTTCGAAACTCCGCGGATTAAGGACTATCCACTTATCTTGTGCTTCGTTTTTTAAAATTAAATATGTTTTTGACTCTTTTTCAAGATGTCTTTTCACATGTTTTATTAATCATTTGTTTATATATATATATATATATATATATATATATATATATATATATATATATATATATATTAAGAGTATAAGAGATGAAAAACGGGACATTTTTAAACAATGTAAACCAATTCTATTAAAATTTAGACCGAATAAAAATAAACAAAGACCAACAACAAAACTCAAACAGAAACAAACGTTACTGGAGGAAGATATGGGAAGAGCGAAAATATCACAATATAAATGTTAAACGGCTTAAAGACATGGACGACGAGCCATAAAGGAGACGCAGAATCAAATCAGTTAGAATATCCTCAAGAAAAAACTACGGAAACTGACCAACTGAAGAGCACCAGGTCATGACAGATTACCTGCATACCGGCCCCAAAAATGCACATTACTACATGAAAGGCTAACCCCAAACCTGAATGGATGCATCTAGGAAGCAGATGTGAAATCCAAGAAGCAGGTGTAATAGAATAAATGGCCAGAGGTAATACCACACGTGTGAAAAAAATACGGCAGAAAGAATCACCACAAGCCTACAAAATGGTTACCTACTATGTAGAAATACTAGCAACCCAACATAGGGAACAACTTTACCATTCTCTACATAATCGCTTCATTACACAAAGAATACCAAAAAAAAGGAGGAAAAACACATGACCTATTATATATAGACCAAAAGTATCCTTGTCAGATAAAAAGCAGAAAAAGAACGTAGCCATGGCATGGATCGACTACAAAAAAGCGTATCTCTCAAGAAGAGATAAAAGAATGTTTGAGAATATACAAAATACCAGGTAAGACTATCAATCTTCCTGAAAATGCCATGAAACATAGCGACTTGAATTTTCAGCTGATGGATAATGTATATGATATTAAAGTTTATAATAGTATCTTCTAAAGTGATTCCCGTAGCATCACTACCTTTCATCATAACCATGATGTTCCTAAAAATATAGTAGGAAAATGGCAAGTTTCATACAAGTGTACTAATGCACTTGAATGGAAGATGTTTGAACATTCATAAACAACATTTACCATTGAAATGAATGCTTTGACGATGATACTTACGACTTTGACGATGATGCTTACGACTTTGACGATGATACTTACGACTTTTAGAAGATACGTTTGCCTTACTTAAAAAATTCTAGTTTTATTTTTGGTGCCTTAAAAACACACCCAATATTTTTGTTGACGAGGAGACTTTGTTTAAAAAAAAAACTATGTGATAAAATTATTGTCCAAGACTTATTGTCTATCTCAATAAAAACATCGTTTCCGAAACGATCGTACAATTTATTGATTTTGTTTGTTCTTCCTCATGAAACCAATTTTTAATTTTTATTTTTATTATAAATTATCAATCATCTTACTTAATATAAAAATAGCTCTAGGTTATATATGCCTATCGAGCTTATTATATATCTACATTACAACGAGCAATGTTTCCTATTATTTTAATTGTATCAATGAATTTACTAATACATTCAAATATACTCTGTCTTCCGACTATTCCGACTATTGTTCTAATCCCCTTTATATATATATATATATATATATATATATATATATATATATATATATATATATATATATATATGTATATATATATATATGCTCATTAACCCGTAGATTTTAAAACAAATATTTGAATCAACTTAGTTTTTAATCGGCATCCCCATATACTTTAAATAACTTATCATTCGCCAGAATTTATCGTTTACTTAAAATTTTTAATTAACGTTTATTTTATCAGCTCCATGAATTCATTCTGAAGATGATTCGAAGTCGAATAGAAAGCGCTCTTGATAACTATGGCAATTTCATTAATATTTTCGATTTTGATATAAAAATATTATACGGAAAATGGAAAAAAAAACAGAATCATAAAGTAAGGTATCTCCGTTATATATATATATATATATATATATATATATATATATATATATATATATATATATATATTTAAATATATATATATATAACCATCTATATATATATATATATATATATATATATATATATATATATATATAGCCCAAACAACCCCGCAGCCAACAAGAGCCATGTCAGCCAACGAACCTGAAGTCTAAGACTCGAGATTCGCCTTAATTAGGGCTCATCTATCAGACATATCCCCTCCCGGGATTTGAAACCAGAGTTTCCTGCATGCGAGGCAAGCACTCTAACGACTGAAAAAACGCCCCGTACACAAGAAATACTTTCTTCCTTTGGGATTACTTCAAAGAGCGGATATATGCAAACAAACCAGCCACAATAAATGCCCTTAAAACAATATAGCGGAGGAAGTTAGGGCCATAAGTCCTGAAACATTTAGTGATGTACTAGACAATGCCATGCAGAGAGCAAAATTAAAATGGTGGACATTTCAGTAACATAATTTTTCATAACTAAAATTAAACCTCGTGAAAAACATACCCTAGATACAGTTGTCTACATAAAATTAGAATAAGTAGATTATGGTACGTACTATAACTCAAAAATTCATGGAGAGGCTCATCTACCTACCTACGAAAATTGGTTAGCAGAACTTGAATATTGAGGAAGTTAATCATATTTTAAATTCGTCAGCTTCTTTTGGGAGAACCTTTATATATATATATATATATATATATATATATATATATATATATATATATATATATATATATATTAGTGATTGGACGATTCCATTTTTTTCTGATTCCGATACAATTACCAATTCTGATTCTTTATAAATCTCGAAATATTTAACTATATGGATTTTTTTTTTACCCGCTTACCGTAAAAACACATTTTAACTGTGCATATATTTTCTCAAACGTAAGAATACAATCGTGCTGGTAATACTGGTAGATCAAAATCAATCAATGTTTACTATTCTATTATTAATTCCAAAAGGAGACGATTTTTTTTTTATTTTAATAAGATCATATGATAATAAACATGAATCGCTTTTGGCATGGAAAATAGATTTTTCCGATTCCGATAACGATAATTCAGAATGTATGGTTTTTTCGATTCTGAATTCCGATAAATCGTCCGAACGCTAGTATATATATATATATATATATATATATATATATATATATATATATATATATATATATATATATATATATAAATTTAAAGGAGATTAGAACAATAGTCTAAAGAGCTGAGTGTATTTTAATGTAACAGTGAAATTACTAGTTTAATTAAAATACAGGAAAGAGAAAGTGCTCGTTGTAATTTAGATATATAATAAGCTCGATAGGTAAATGTCCTAGAGCTAATTCAATATTAAGTAATTTGATTGATAATTTAAAATTTTAAAATCAAATTATAATTAAATTAAAAATCCGTTTCATAAGAAGGAACAACAAGAAAATCAATTATCTGTACGATCGTTTCGGAAAACAATGTTTTTATTGTGGTATACATCAAGTTACGTACAATAATTACATATAGTGTTTTAATAAGCAAGGTCTCCTCGTCCGCAAATTTTTAAGGGTTTTTTATTGAATTCAAAAGACACCATAAATAAACCTAGCATTAAAAGTAAGGCAGATGAATCTGAAAAAAATTGAATAAAAGGTCTGGATTTAAAATTTATAAGAAAATTAATATGGGTTAGAGATATAAAATAAATAGAGTAAAATATAGATTTGAATTTACATTATAAGTTTGCTTTAAAAATATATAGAGATATTTACCTTTTAATTTTTCGCTTTTTGAAATCAGGAACTATGGTTAAAATTCTCATTTAGATGTTTGCTATAGCTTTTTATCTTATTGAATGATGAATTTTAAAAGAGGGGTGACGCCCGTGCAATAAATTATTTCCGTTAGCGTATTTTTGATTTAAAGACGCTACGGTTTATATTTCGAATGTTGTTTGTGCAATTACATGTTGTAAGGGGAGATAATAGTCATGTTTTCTTTACTTTATTTATTTGAATGGTGTAAGGGGGATAATTAGTCTAACTTAATTTATTTTAAAAAAATTGTAATCTATTTTTACTAATAAGTATTTTTTAATGATTTAAGGTGGTTTATATTTATTAAATTTAAACCAACGTATATGAATGCATGTAAATATAAGCTCCTGTCTTGAATTTAATAGTTTGGTTGTATTTTTTATATCTTCATATTTAAAAATTTTTAGGGTCTCTTTTGTACATAGTGCACAAAATTTATCTCCTGGTTTATATGATTTGCAAGTCTCAATTATTCGCCATTTTAAGTTGAAAGAAATATTGCTATTTTTTAATTGTCAAATATAGTTGGATAGAGTAGTTTGGTTGTACAGAGAGTTATTTTTAAAAGAATGTTTGTGCGTTGAAATTCTATGTTTTATTAGACCAGATGTGGAACAAAAATATATTACCTCTTGCTTATTGTGATTATTTTCCGTGAGGTCTGTTGTTGGATTATTATATAGTGGGTTGATTTGTAATTGATCGGTAGATTGGTTTAAGTTGGTGTTATTATTTAATCTGGTAGTTGAGTTATGGCTGTTAATAGGTTCATGTAGATTTGGAGTTTTTGATACTGTGCAGCTATAGATAACATTTTTAATTTTACATGAGCCTTGTAGGGGACATTTATTTTTTCTTCTACAGTTACAGTCCGATATATTTTGTATAGTTGTATTTTGTAGCTTATTAATTTTCTTATTATTAGAGCTAATTATTTTTTGATGAAGGTTAGGCATAGTAGAGTAAGAGACTTTAATTGTGTTCTTATTGAAAATTTTATTATATCTATAGGGGGCTTTAAAGTTCTTATCTAATATTTTAAAAAATTCTCTGGCTATGTTTGTCTCTAGGTTTTTGGAATATGGGGGGTTGAACCAGAGGGTCTCCTTATGTCTATTCTTACGTTTACGGGTTTTGGTGTGCTGTTTATTTGTATTATTATCTAATATTTGTGGTTTGGTTTTATCTTTTTTTGTCTCTTGGTTATTTTTCTTAACTCGCATACGGGAAGACATTGCCATATTATATGTTATTACGCTCTTAATAGGTTTATTTTCAATGCAGTTTATGTTTCTATCATTTTTATTTATGAATTTAATTTGTGAATTATATCCAGAGTTTTTAAGGGCCTCATTATAATATTTTTCATTTTTGGTAAATATGGATTTAGTAGAAGACAGTCTAGAAATTCTTAAAGCGATATTGGGAACTATTTATTTTAATATTGATTTAGGGTTGTTTGATTGATTGTGGACATATAGTAGTTATTGGTTAGGTTTATGATAGGGTTCAAAGGTAGAATTCTCAAGATTTAAGGTTATGTCTAAGAAATTAACAATTTTATTAATAGGGTCGATTTTTATACTAAGTCCATAATTTTTAAATAATTTATGTAGAGCTTTAATTGCTTTTTCATAATTTTTATTAGTAGAGTTAGTTACGAAAAGTGCATCATCTCTGTATATATGTTGTTTCTTCTTATGAAACGGATTTTTAATTTAATTATAATTTGATTTTTAAATTTTAAATTATCAATCACATTACTTAATATATATATATGTGTGTGTGTGTGTGTGTGTGTGTGTATATAACTCTGGCAATTTTCGATATACAGACTCGAAATGACATTTAGATCTCTACAAAACTCCTCCGATAATTTTGGGTCTAAATACTTGAACTTGTAAACATAGGTTACTTGGACATGGATCAAACTTTATCATTCGATTTGAGCTTAAAATAATAAATGCTCAGTGGTCATAATTGGGGTCAAATTTAAAAACAAAAATTGATCTCCAGGTAATTACTCAGCTAATTTTTGGTCTAAACATTTAAAAGTTTACATAAAGTGTATATTTAGAGGCTTTACCAAATTCATCCGCCAATTTTTGGTCTAAACACTTGAACTTTTAGATGTAGGTTACTTAGACATGGGTCAAATACTCAAATTTTATTTGAGTCCAAAACAATAACAGTTAAGGGTCAAAATTTGGGTCAAAGTAAAAAAAAAATTGATCTCTGCTGTCTCTATCAACTTTTCTCTATTGTTGTGAAGGAAGCCTATTATGTAGAAAGGCATTACGGTACATATGCACACTTTTAATATATACATATGCACATAAAGTTATTAACAGTACATAGGGCTCGAGCAAAACCGGGCTGAACTGCTAGTATGCGTATATATATATATATATATATATATATATGTGTATATATATGTATATATATATGTAAATATATATGTATATATATATGTATATATATATATATATATATATATATATAGAGAGAGAGAGAGAGAGAGAGAGAGATGGAGGGATGGATGGAGAGATGAAGACACAGAGAGAGACATATATATATATATATATATATATATTTTACTAATTGAAATTTCCTGGTGAATAGCGTGGTTCTTCTTTTTATTCGTCCCTTTGATTTTGTTTTCACTGCTTCGTCCCGTGCTCATTTCATGAAATTAGGCCTCCAAATTTATCGACTAGAAAAATTACTAATAAAATCCAATCGGACAATCAAAACATTGAACGCCATCTTTTTTTTTTTTTGTCATATGATAGGATAAAACATGGCTTCCAATTCACAAAATGCAGGCGAAATACAATACAAGTGAGAATACAAAAAAAAACCCTCATTTTCTTTCATGGTAAAACTACAACGCCTAATGACATAAAGGGGACATTTATAGATGCAACGATGGTGAAGGAAAACTTAATAAGAAGGAGGGTTTTTGATAATAAATGAAAATAGCATATTGCCGTGTATTCTGTTTGCGGACCTGGCATGGATAATATAAGCAAATATATAGTAACAAATACTAAACTCATAATAAAATTGGTTGATGAGCGAAATCTTTCAACCTAAAAAAAAAAGCGGCGATTTTTCTTTAAGGGAAACGAAAAAGAATGTACCTATTTAAAATAAGCAGTGTGTTTTCAAGTAATTAAAAAAAAGAAATATTGAAATAATGATATTTCCAAGTAGAACATAGGAATGTGTATTGAAAAAACGGTTTTGAAATTTTTTAGGTTTTTTTTTACACAGTGATCACCACTTATATGTTTCAATCAAACAACAGATATCATCAGGCAGCGACTTGGCTATTCAAAAGTTCAATGAATAACAATCATTATTCATTGAACTTTTGAATAGTCAAGTTGATGCCTGATGATATCTGTTGTTTGATTGAAACAAGTGGCTATTTGTAGCAGCGGGATGTGAGCATGTTTATATAACAATAAACAAGTATTATCAGCTCTTTTTATTGAGCACTATCTAACAACCTCGTTGAATTCATTAGTCCATTACTTTTGAATAAAAAAAACGAGTATATATATATATATATATATATATATTATTCTTTATGTAAATATAGTCATATCTTGCTACGATGTGTAGACCGTTTAAATCATGTTTGATTGCCTCAGGCAAGAAAAATAAAAAGACAAATATTAAAAAGATTCCAGACCTTTTTTAAATGTTGAAGAAAGAAAATATGAACCTTAGCGTTGATTCATGTCAGTCATGGCGTATTTTCTCTCAATAAAATTTTAAAAGGTCTGAAACCTTTTTAATTATTGTATTTTGATTTTTCTTGTCTGATAAAATCAAATATGATTGAGACGGTCTGCACATCGTTGTAAGATATGATTGTATTTACGGAAAAAATAAAAAAAACGTAATATATAATTTGGTCTCTTTCATTAGGCATTATTAACGACCCTTGCTGAAATTCAATTATTCCGTATTGGTTTATATTTTTCTACTGAATATATATATATATATATATATATATATATATATATATATATATATATATATATATATATATATATATATATTCATTCCATTCTAAGCAGATAAAACGGTAATAAAAAATAAAACATATATTTGCTCTGCAATTGTATTGAGCATTTTCTTCAGGTTTTTACTAATTCCCATATTTGCTATATATATATATATATATATATATATATATATATATATATATATATATATATATATATATATATATTGATAGAGTTCAAAATAGACTTCGTAGCCTCGTAGGAGATGTCCTTTTCTACTCCTTACAACCTCTATCTCACAGAAGAGATGTTGCGAGTTTGTCTCTGATGTATCGTTATTTTCATGGAAAGTGTTCAACTGAGCTTCAATCTATGGTCCCCCCTCGCCAAACTTTCACAAGAAACACTCGTCTAGCTGTAAACACTATCAAAAATTTCCCCCACTCTTTATCTGTGCCTAAACCTAAACATAGATTCCATGAACAAAGCTTCTTTCTTAGAACTGCACGCCTGTGGAATTGTCTTCCGTTTTCCTGCTTTCCGGCTGACTACAATATGGTTGTGTTCAAGTCTAAGGTAAATAAGTTCTTGATGAGCCGTTCCATATAAGTTATTAAATTTACCAAATTTTCATTACTAATGATTACTATATTGACCAACTTCTACTGTACACTCTTTAACCCTTATCCTTGAGTGGCCTCTGGGCCTTGATAATGTGGTGATGCCTTTGTAAAATATATATATATATATATATATATAGCTTTGAGGAAAATAGCCGGCAAAACTCGAGCGAACCCCTTTCATCAATAGACTCATCAGGAGTTCATCGTTGATCTAAATAAAAAAATAAATAAAATATCTCGCAAGAACAGACTTACTTCATTGTTTGGGTAGATGAATCATTAAATTTGTATCAAATTGCTTCCCATTCGATGATCTGCGGTGTAACGTCTGCATTTTCCCTAGTTGTTAAGGATTGTTTGTTTACATTACATACACGCAAAACATATCAAAAAACATAATGTAGTTTATGAATTTAATTGGCAGTGCGCTGCTCACTGTGTGGGTCGATCCTTCTTAAATGTGCAGACTCGAATAACTCAAGATGTCCCAGCAAAACTAAGATTGGGCAAGCCTTGTCACTCTTAACCTCTACCCCCACCTTTGAATCTGCTATTGGCCAAGACGTCCATCAAAATCCAGTGTTTTGCAATGTGTATAAAATGGAGTGTTTTAGAAAATTGCATTGGGCTGACTCTCAAAAAATCACTTGCGTATTTCAGATTCAGTCTCAATTCTCTGATGCAGACATCCTCTCTGTCGACAGAAAGAATTAATTCGGCCATTAGACGTATTTGGGATATATTTAAACTCTCCTCTTTGCCCCCACTTGCACATATATTTTATATATAATTTTATTTCATTCGTATTCTGACCCACCATGCAATTTACACGTACACCACATTAAGTCTGTTTTTGCAAGATATTTTTTTTTTATTTAGATCAACGATTAACTCCTGATGAGAATGTTGATGAAAGGGACCCTCGGTTTTTGCCGGCTACTTTCTTAAAAGCAATATATAAATTTTGTACTGTCAAACAGCTATATATATATATATATGTTGGGAAAAGCCTTGACTGCCATTTGGGCGGTCATGTTTCGATCCTGGCTTTAGGTAGTTGCCTGTCTAGCCGCAATGATGAGCTTTAAAACAGCGAACAGTACTGTATGTGGATGACTGTAATTCTCCCTATCTTAGGTTGAGCATATTGGGAAGTGATATACAAACTTCCATCATATTAAGTGATGCTCTTTGTGTAAACAAATCGAGCTTAGGCATTTGGACGACGTCAAAACATCGTTAATTAACACAGCAGCAGCAACCATATAGCGTAATGTTTAGAAGCCTTGGCTCTCGTTTTCGATCCTGTAGGTAGTTGCCTGTCTAGCCGCACCGATGAGCTGTGATACAGCGAATATCTCTCTCTCTCTCTCTCTATATATATATATATATATATATATATATATATAGAGAGAGAGAGAGAGAGAGAGAGAAAGAGAGAGAGAGAGAGAGAAAATAAAAAGGGACAAACCGTATTATGTGTTCACCAACGTTTCGTCTTTATTTCGAAATAAAGACGAAACGTTGGTGAACACATAATACGGTCTGTTCCTTTTTTATTTTCTCTGTTTTGTCGGAATACTATTTCCATTATTTTCATCATATATATATATATATATATATATATATATATATATATATATATATACATACATATATATATATATATATATATATATATATATATATATATATATATATTATATATATATATATGAATTCCCGATTTCAATACAATTACGTTCCTGGATATGACCTTAAACTCTATCCAGTGGTGAGGCCCCAGCTTGCGGGCTTTGGAGAGTGGATCCACCTCTTAATTGCCATTGCTTCCAGGTCCACTTGAACCCGGAGTGGTAGTACCTGTTACGGTCCAAACTATGGATTAAATAGAAACCGACTTGAAAACAACAAATATATTCTATTAATTTTTTTTTTCTTAAATCTTTGTATTTCGACATTAAATAACCCGAAAACCAACCATTCAATACAATTATTGGTTCCGATTCTTTGTAAATTTGTAAAAAAAAATTCATTGTACCTCTGTTGCTTTTTAATTTTCGAAGTTTTGTAAAACCCGCTTGTAATTTTGGCATGTATTTTACAAACGTAAAAAATAAACTCGGGAAATCTTTTTGGAATTAATTGAAAATAGCGAGGCCACTAAAGATTTATTCTTTGTTTTAAGTACATCCCATTTGTATTAGTTCGCTGTTAGTTAACAAAATACTGTTTGAATTTTTCGTTCTCATCTACTTATTGTTCCCTGTCTCGATTTTTCTCGCACGTGTGCCTGTATTCTAAATTATTAGCTGCGAGTCTGTATCAGTTGACTTTTCTTTACCATAACGGATATAAATAAAGTTCTTTCCTGTTAACTACTTTCATTCTGGTATAAATAATTATACAGTAAAAAAATAATTAGATTTTAAAAAAAAAGTTTATTTCAAAATATTTAAGTAAATGTTTAATTTTTTACTTGATTATTAAATTAAAAAAATGATTGTACCAAATTTGAAATTTAATAAACGTAATATCGTAAAAATTAAATTTTACATAAAAATATTATTAAAAAAAATTAGCGCGGATATCCTCTTTCTCACTTCTAATTATTTCTTCAACTAAAATCCCATGCGAATGCCATTAGACCTTTCAAATTTGCATGAAAATCTTCTTTTTTTTTAATTTAGTAATCAAGTTACAAATAAAATTATTACTTAAGTATTCTGAAACAAGACTAAGCATATTTGGTTATAATTTAATTAATTTTTACCGTGCAAAAAATATATATTAATATGAAATAGTTTAAACTTAAAAACATTGTTTATGTGCGTTTTGGTAAAAATAAATGTCTACATGTGCCGGCCCGCTGATACGAATTTGAAAAAAAAAAAAAGGCAAGTGAGCGGGGGGGAGCGACAGTAAAACAAGGAAGACAGTAAGTACATGAGAATCGATTTTTATGCAAAATAATAAGACAGTTTAGAAACAATAGTATTTAAAGCCCCTCCAACTTACGTTAAGAATGAGTTCCAAGGAACGTACATATTAATACGATAGCGTGTGTGTTAATTTCTGTGTCACGCTTATATCCGGGTCGTTTAATTGTCATATACTTCAATTTCTCCTCATTAATAATTTTACCCAAAATTTTAAGTTTTGGTTTCGGTTTCGATTATAGCTGATGACACTTAAGTCATCTATGTTTTAATACAGAATTTTATCAAGAATTCTTCATCGTTTTCGTGTTGGTTTCGATTATAGCTGATGGCACTCAAATAATCAACTTTTTTATATAATTTTATCAAAAATTCTTCATAACTTTGGTTTTGAGTTCGATTTTAGCTGATGGCACCTTTGAAATCTATTTTTTTATAAATAATTTTATCAATAATTCTTCATATGCTCTGTTTTCGCCTTGGATTATAGCTGAAGGAACTAAAGTTATATATGTATGAACGCATATTCAGAAGTCCGGAATTCGGTTTTGATTCAAGCTGATGAACCCAAGTCATATATATATATATATATATATATATATATATATATATATATATATATATATATATATATATGTGTGTGTGTGTGTGTGTGTGTGTGTGAAATCGCAACTTTATAATATATAATAATTTATAGAATATCAGGGTTTTTATTACTGTACACATAGATTTGAAAAAGTTGTCAAAAAACAAATATATAACAAATAAATGTTATCAAAGGCAAGATAAGATACTTTTCTACCAAACTGGATATATTTTTCGTGTTTTTATTCAATGTAAACATGTTTACTAAGCTCGAAAACCATACAGTGTTTACCGATGTATTGGAACATTCCAGATGGCGTCTGATTCTCTCTTTAACACGGTAAGTTTGGGAAAAGGTGTTATAAATAAAAAAAAACGAATAAAATACTGTTAAAAACTCGCTCAATATATGTTACCGTGACATAGGTTGACATATATTCGGCGAGTTTTTAATATTATTTTGTCTAGTTTTTTTATTTATAACACCTTTTCCTAAACTTACGGTGTTAAAGAGGGTGTGAGACGCCATCTTGAATTTTCCAATACATCGGTAAACACTGTATGTTTTTCGAGCTGAATAAATGTGTTACATTGAATAAAAACACGAAAAATATATCCAGTTAGGTAGAAAAGTAACTTATCTTGCCTTTGATAACATTTATTTGTTATATATTTGTTTTTTGACAACTTTTCGAATCTGTGTACAGTAATACAAACCCGAATATTAACTCTATAATAATATATACGAAATCTGCAAGCAGTAAAATACATTAAAGCGTATTTTACGACTTAGCTACGCCGGGCGTCCCTGCTTACGTGGCTAAATACTTTCGGAGTTTAAACAAAATAGCTGCAATATTATAACCGTCTGTATTTACACTAAACATCTGCAAAATGGCAACATCAATATATTCCGTATGAATAGGTCCTCTGCAGAATTTCCACAGATCCCGCTAGTCCATATATTATTAAGGTAGCGTGTGTGTTATTTAATATCTGTATTACACTTACATCCGGGTCGTTTAATTGTTTCGGATTTACATTTTTTGTAAAAAAAAAAAAATACCAAGAATTCTTCATAAGTTTTGGTGTCGGTTTCGATTATAGCTCATGGCACTCTAGTAATCTTTTTCATGTAAATAAGTTTATATATATATTAATACAATGACGTTTGTGTTATTTATTTTCTGTGTCACGCTCATATCCGAGTCATTTGATTGTTATAGACTTCTATTTCTTGTAATAAATAATTTTATTTAATTAGTTGGAATTCATTATTCGGATTAGTATTATTTATTTATTTATTTATTAAGGACTATTATCCTCAACATTTTTTTTAGTTGTTGTTTCATGACGAATTGACCAACTGTTCTTCTGGCCGTCGTCATGTGGTAACCGCGATGGGATAGGAACTCTGATTCTCCTAACTGCATTCTCAGCAATTACTGTCTTCCATAGTTGTTGTCATCTTACCACGTCTTGACCAAGTAAGCCTCTGGCCGGCTTTGGGTAGGTTTGAAACCGCTATCCTCAGACAATGGCAACGTCTTTATTCATTGCGCCACGCGCCCATAATTTAAATTTCCTTAGCTTTAGTTTGGAAAAGGGTGATTTGGTTAGGTTCAAATTCTGTAGAAGCACTGAAATTAATAGTTAAACCGTTTTATTTCACAATTATTTTATAATAAACATTTATGTATAATAATCTGGAAAAGTCTAAGTACAATTCTACAGCTGCCATATATACCTAAATTATTTTTTTAAAATCTTGAAAATGGAAAATTAATTCAATCGTTTAATCGTTCCGGTCACTGCTTTAAAACTTTTTGCACCGAAAAGATTTTTACTTTTAAAAAGATATTTATACAGAAAACTGTCAAAATTGATTTACCAATTTACATTTATAAATAAGATTTTTTTTTTTTTTTATTACAATAGGCTATAAGAACCTTCGTTCGGTAGAAAATACAAGTAGTGTCGAGTGTCACGTGATACTAAAACAAAAATGACCGGGTAATATCTTTGGAGTCTCGATAATGACTTAAAAAAATAAAATAAACTGCTGATAGAAATCCACCCAATAAAAACTACTGGGTGGGTGAAATTCTACCAGTATATTATTTTATTTTTTATTTTACAGCCATCATCGAGACTCCGGCTTATGTTTTTACAAGCCTGGGTGTTTGGAGGTTTGCGTTGGGCAAACAAAAAGTGGCAGTCGGCATGGTCAAACCCGTACCGCAAAGAAGGGAAAGAACGTGAAAAAAAAAATGTGACATATTTGTCATTGCCTCCATCGCCAAACCGGAATTGATGTAGGTTTAAATTAAGGTTAGTCAATAGATAAGAGGGATAACTTTCGAAAATATCGGCAAAAAGGCGACTTCTCCTTGTAGAAAAGTGCCCAGTCGAGGATGAAGGAATTGATATTTTGGCTAATTTTTCGATAATTGTTGTTCGAACAGTCGCATTTCAAAACGATACCAATCTCGTCAAAATCCGCCGCATCTATGGAAAGATTTAGGCAGTTTTATACAAACCTATATACACGCATGCAGACATTTCATAAACAGAGAGGTGCGATTTATATTATAGAAGATGTCGTTGTCTTAATTTTGAAAAAAAAATTATATGAAGTCCTTTTCTTTCAATTAATTCGTAATATAAAATTGATTTTGATGATCTCTATTTTTATTCACCTATGGACAATTGATATGACTTTTTCGAAACAACTTAACACAGATCTAATTTTAACGTTTGCAAAACAAAAATTAAAGACAGGAAAACTAAGAGAACATTTTTAAAAACCCTATTTACAAATAAAATGTGAGCATCAAGAGGAAGCTTCACATGTCTCTCCTTAATGACTTAGTCCAAATACATTGTGTCTACATTGCACTGTAGAGAACTTACTGTTTAATAAAATTATCTAAATTTGCTTAAATTGAAGTTTAAAATGAAATAGTCAAGCATCGTAGTTCAATTGTGCTCTAAACAGAAACATTCATTTCGAACGCGCCCCTGTCATATCAAAGACCCTACTGTTGATTTTATATCCCTGGCGTTTCCTCTTATCCTGTGAAAATGCCTTACCTAGGGTTATAAATTATGATGAAAAGGTAAACGAATAGAGAAATACACAAGAAATGACATTTTATATTCTTATTTATATCTCCCACGCTGGCTAGCTAAAAGAATCGGTCAAACTAGAAGAAAAAAATTATATTTTACGTTGATCGTGATAAGCTCTTATTTTAAAAAGCTTAGTCCCTATCCCTATTAGTGTAAATGCCTATCAAAAATGTTTATATTTGGGGGAGAGGAGTAAGGAGGGCTTAACCCTGTTTTAGACTGGAAGAATAAGAGTTTGACATGCACGTATCCAACAGTCATATTTTCAATTGTCAAAGTGCCATTTTTTATCTATATATATATATATATATATATATATATATATATATATATATATATATATATATATATATATATATATATATATACTTTTGCATTTTTACTGACTTTTTTACCATGCAATTTTTACCGGTGCCGTTTTACCGGTGTTTACTTGAAATACTTATCTATCTATCTATCTATCTATCTATCTATCTATCTCTATTTCTCGCTCTCTCTTTCCCAATATACAAACACATATATATATATATATTGAATATATATATATATATATTGAATATATATATATATATATTGAATATATATATACATATATATAAACTCTATATATATAAACTCTATATATATTGAATATATATATATATATTGAATATATATATACATATATATATAAATTCTATATATATAAACTCTATATATATTGAATATATATATATATATATTGAATATATATATATACATATATATATAAACTCTCTATATATAAACTCTATATATATTGAATATATATATATATATATATATTGAATATATATATATATATTGAATATATATATATATATATACATATATATATATAGCCAGTAGAGTTTAGTTTCCTAGAAGTACATCCAATGAAACAACATGTGTCTACCAAAATAGTGCTCAATGAGTGAACAGAGCAGGCATATTAATTTTATTTATACAAACATTAATGGCTACATATGTGCATACATGTTTCTGTAATCACCCACGTTGGGGGATTACGTCCTCAGGCCAAGAATTACCTACTTTTGAAGGTAATTCTTGGCCTGAGGACGTAATCCCCCAACGTGGGTGATTACAGAAACATGTATGCACATATGTAGCCATTAATGTTTGTATAAATAAAATTAATATATATATATATATAAACTCTATATATATAAACTCTATATATATTGAATATATATATATATATATATATATATAATATATATATATATATATATATATATATATATATATATATATATATATATATATATATATATAAAACTCGTCGCCCAGTTGAATACTGAAATGCTCATATCTTTGGTTCTACGAATGAACCTACATAAAAATTTGAAAGCTTTTTGAAGATTATATATTTGATTAACATTGTATAACAATTCGTAAAACATTATAACAATTCGTAAAAAGGAACCTATATTTTCAAACCAATAAAATATGCTCGAATTTGATTATATTTGTATATAGGATGAATTTTGCTTAGTTTTTTTTTTCTTTTTATTTGTTGTCTCCTCTGTAGCCTTGCAAGGCAAGTAATATATACAAAGTAGCCTAGTTTCTGCCGCCTGTGTGCCGAGCGGTCCCTAACTAACTTAACTTGTTTATTTTGGTCTGCAAGCATGTCGGGGATTTTGATTTGAACAAATTCTATTGGTGTTTTAATCGGTGAAAATCTTGCTCTATGGTCAAGATTGAACAAATGGAATTTGGCAAGCCTACGTATATATATATATATATATAATTTATTCACATAAAATTAATATACGAAAGTATAGATTTATGCGTAAACTTTAAGTATTTACTTCAAAAGTGCTCAATACGTAGGTAGAGCTAGTTAGTAATTGGCTGATAGGAAGGGCGCGGTGGATACTAGAAAGCTGATTGGCTAACTAAAATCTCAATAGAAGAGGAGCATATAAAAACGATAAACAACCACAGAATTCGCGCATAAGCCTGGGGAGTCCTAGAGTGGATGAAACGCTGAATATTCAGTGTAGCTTAATCGCCATATATATTTTATAAATTACTATATACATACATATATATATATACATATATATATATATATATATATATATATATATATATATATGTATGTATGTATGTATAAGATATGTTCAATAAATTTTCGGATTTTTCATATGGGCAGTTTTATTGATATTACACACATGAAACTCTAGTCCGCTTCAAAAAAATTCTTCCATTTGCAATGCATTTGTTGTACCGTTCTAACAACTTCTGCAGGGCTCCATAGATGTCTCCTTCCGTGGACGTGTCAATGACCCTCGTCACAACCTCATTCAACACCTCAATTGTCTCATAACAACAGCTTATATGGTGTTCCTTCAGCTAATGAAAAAAAAAAAAACAAGTCATATGGATCAAGGTCTGGACTATACAGGGCATGGAGAACTGTCTTGAATCCCATCTTCAACAAATAATCTATGACAAGGATAGAGTTGTTGACAGGTGCATTGTCCTAGTTGAACTGCCACTGACCCGATTTGATGAGTACTGGTCTTGTCAGACGTAATCTTTTTCTGAACAACTCTAAAACCTCAACAGTATTTCCTGTTGACTGATTAATCGGAACCAAGTGAATGTCGATCTGTTTATGCTGTAATAAAAATGATCGTTATAAGCTTCTGAGTGGATTGTATCTGTCTGGTCTTCTTGTGTCTGGAAGAGCCGGCAAGTTTCCATTGAGAACTCTTGTTCTTGTGTTTTGTTCTCTGTGTCATAGCAGTCGATCCAGCTTTCATCGCACGCCGACGGAGCATCAACAACAAAAGGATCTGAATTGATCAGCCTGACCATCTCCCTGCTGCCATGACAACGTCTTTCTTTCTGACTTTCTTTGGGTATTCCTGGGACAATCCTCCGCAAATCTTCTGCCTCTTCAATTACTTGCGAATAATTGTGTGTACAGTCCTTGCACTGATATCAAACTGCTCAATTATTTTCTCTATAGACACACGACGATCCTTATACATGGCATTCTTTATTTGGCCAATCAACTCTGACATTTTAACTTCGTCCGCACCTCTTATCATTCCTGATAAATCTCTTTCTTCCCTGAATCTCTTATGCCACTCAAAAAACTGATGTTCGATTTATGTGAGATAGTCCAAAAGCAGTCTGAATCATTTTATATGTTTCCGTTGCATTTTCCCAAGTTTAAAACAGAATTTTATTGCATATCGTTCTTCTAATATGTCTTTACTCCAGATTGCGTTTTTGAAGTTCACCAGCCGTGACAATTAGGCTTTAGCAGGGTGCATTCTAGTTCCTGCTGTAGTTTTTTTTGAACCTGAAATCCAAAAAAAATTAGTCATCTCATAAGATGTATAGCTATAAGTTATTGAATTTTTAAGAGTCCACGGTAAATTTAAATGCGTGTACAAAAAAAGTCTGGAAACTTATCAAAAGTACCTCCTATATATATTCCGTTATTAATAAGGGTACCTTAATGAGTAACGGTTGCTTGTATAACTTATTAAGTTGGCAGATGCGGTAGGAGTATCGCAAGAAGAAAAATAGTCTGCGTAAGAGTTCGAGAGTGAGTAGGATGGGAAATAAAAGCAAGTGCTTTTTTGAAAAATTCCTTTCACAAACGGTGTTGATCACGAGAAAGATCTTTTCATGAAACGTAACTCGTGCATTCGAATTCTTTAATTACAACATGATTCGTGCCCTGCGGCCAAAGAAGAAATTAGATATTTCGTACATCGCTTGGCCATGGCGTGAATAGGAAAAAGAAATAATGGAAAAAGGGAGATAGAAAATGAGACGGAGATGAATGGCGAGAGTGAGAAGGAGAGAGAAACAGTGAGAAACAGAGGAGAGGAGAAAGATAATGTAAAGAATAGAGGAAGGAACGGATACAGAAATCGAAAATTAAATAAAACAAATGCTAAAAAAAAGAAACACTAATATACGAGAAAGATAGAAAAGCGGGTAAAAGAAAGCAGAAATTTGAAGCGAGATCAAGAGAGAGAGAAAGAGGGAGAGATCAAGAGAGATCAAGAGAGAGATTAAAAGAAAACGGAAGAAAAGGAGAGATATGTAAAGAGAGGGGCAAGATAAAGTAAAGAGCCGGAAAGAAAAGGATGAATAAATAGAAACTTAAAGAAAACAAATATTGAAAAAAAACCCTAAAATATGAGTATGATAGAACAGAGGAAAAAGGCAAGATTTATAGGTAAGTATATATATATATATATATATATATATATATATATATATATATATATATATATATATATATATAGAGAGAGAGAGAGAGAGAGAGAGAGAGGGAGAGAGAGATGGGGGTGAGGGAAAGGTAGAGAAAGAGGGAGAGGGAGAGAGCAAGGTAATGAAAGAGTAATAGAGAGAAGGAGAGACAGATGAGGTGAAGAACAGGAAAATTGATAGATAAATAGAAACTAGGAATAAAAAATACTACAAAAATACTCTTCGAAAAGAGGAGAAAAGGCGCTAGAAATTTAGACCAAGATTAAGAGAGAAAGAAACATAAAGAGACAAAGAAAGAGAGGGTGAGAAAAAGAGGAGCATAGCCAGAGAAACAGATAAATAAAAATTAAGGCAAACAATACTAAAACACCCTCTTGGCTGGGAACAAGGTGTAGTATCTGTTCTGATACCACACTTCACCTTTTCTGTCTTCTGTCAGTGGAGGAGAAATTCTTGTTCCTTTTGGGGAGCTAGATTACCCCACTTTAAAACCGACATTGCGTTTAACTCTGCCTTCGTGGGGAGGCAAGTAAATAGGAAGTATTCTAAGAAATAAGAATGATAGGAAATCAGAGTGAAGCCCATAGACATTTAAAGCGAGATAAACAGAGTGATTAAAGAAGAAATAGAGAATAAGAGAGAGGAAGGGAGAAAAGAAAAGATGAAAAACAAAACAAATAAAAGAAAAAGAAAGATTAATGAAAGATTAAAAGAAAACAAATAATAAAAAACAGTAAAAAAAAATAAAAACAAATATAAAAAAAAAATCCTTTTGGAATTAATAATTCTACATACACACCCGGTCTGGTTTTGTGAATACTCACTGCGCATGCTTAAATCTCCACAAACGAATTAGTACGTGCATCTCTAACTTCTATGCAAATGTGACACCCTCCGGGCAGACTGATTTATTGAGGCATAACCAAGATTGGCTCAAGAATTTGAGGGTAGCGTGCTAATATACTGATATGAAAGTCTAGTATTAATGTTAGTTTTGCCTTGAGCAGCAGCAACAACAATAACAATTGCAAAATAATAATAATAATAATAATAATAATAATAATAATAATAATAATAATATAGGGCATAATCGCATTGACACACCGGTTCCCGCTGGCTCACTGAAGTTAAGCAACGTTGAGCCTGGTCAGTACTAAATGGGTGACCATTTGGGACTTTCAGGTGCTGTATGTGCTCTCTGCTTATCTCGGCATTGTTTCCAGTCGTCCTGGTCTTCTCCTTGCCACTGGACTCAAACAGTGCCGATTCCGGTGAGGTGTGGTTATGATTGCGCACACCTTGCCTCACAATTACACGCGCAACTGCCCCTACAGGGGGTATCCTTTGTCTTTCAAGATTGAACGGAAGCATGGAATAATAATAATAATAATAATAGTAACAATAATAAAAATAATGACAATAATAATATTAACAATAACAACAACAATAATAATAATATCGATAATAATAACAATAATAATAAGGACAATAATAACAAAAATAATAACAACAATAATAACAATAATAAAAATAACAATAATAATAACGATAATAATTATAATAATAACAATAACAACAATAATAATAATAACGATGATAATAATAACAATAATAATAACGATAATAATAATAACAATAATAACAATAACAACAATAATAATAACGATAATAATAACAATAATAACAATAACAACAATAATAATAATAGCGATAATAATAATAGCAATAATAATAACAATAATAACAATAATAATAGTAAGAATAATAATAATAACAATGACAATGATAATAATAACAATAATTACAATAACAACAATAATAGTAATAATAATAATAATGATAATAACAATAGTAATAATAATAATAATAATAATAATAATAACAACAATAATAATAATAACGACGATCACGACGATGATAATGATAAGAAGAAGAAGAAGAAGAAGAAGAAGAAGAAGACGAGATAAACAAAAGTACAAGGAAAATATTGACGAAGAAAAGTTAACTGAGTTGATAAGAATAAATGGTCATTTTGAACGGGATGACATGAACAGGCTCTAAATACAAACGCAACCAATAGAAACATCTTTGGGAAGGACAATTCTGATAAGTTCAGACAATGTTATATAACTCTTGAAACGGTGTAACACATTGTTAGTGCGTGTTCTGCACTTGCTCAAAAAGAGTACAAATGTCTCCATGACAGATATGTGCAGATCTGCATTAGAGTTTGTTCCAAATGTTTGGAATCCAATTCACGGACAAGTGGTTCCAACATCACCCAGAAGCGGTAGTGAAAAATGAGGAAGTTAAGATTCTCTGGAATGCCATGATGCAATGTGACCGAGAGATAACTCACAGGAAACCGGATATTGTAATTGTGAACAAAAAGATCAATGAATGCCAAATTATTGATGTGGTTTGCCCAAACGAGATTAACTTAACATACAAGAAGAATAAGAAAATACGCAACTTTCAAAAACTGAGGGTGGAGATTGCTAGATTATGGAATAAGAAAACTTCCATCGTGCCAATGATCATAGGTGCGCTTGGCTCAATTCGTGATAATCTTATGAAATAGTTGAACTCCCTGGGAATCAGATTCAACATCACCGTACTCCAGAAATCAATTCTGCTTGGTTCAGCAAAATTCCTACGTTATGTGCCTTCCATCTAATTGACACTTTGATTACCCTCACTAGCTTTGGGGTAAAAGCCCGCTCTTGAGGGGTGGGGACGGTGTAAAACATCACAACACTGTGAAGTTAATTAAATAATAATAATAATAATAATAATAATAATAATAATAATAATAATAATAATAATGATGATGATGATGCAATGTGACCGAGAGATAACTCATAGGAAACTTGATGTTGTAGATGCAAACAAAAAGATACGGCTTAACCAAACGACATCACTTTAGCAGGCAAAAGGAATGAGAAACTACGGAACTATCAGAAACTGGGGGTGGAGATTGCTAGGTTGTGGAATAAGAAAACATCCATCATGCCAATCATCATAGGTGCATTTGGCTCAATTCCAAATTGTCTTGAGAAACAGTTGAACTCCTTAGGAAGCGATTACAACATCACCGTACTCCAGAAGTCAGTTCTACATGGCACAGCTAACATACTACGCCAGGTGTTTTCCATGTAATTGATTCTTTGACTAAACTCACTAACTTTGGTGTAAAAGCTCCTGATTAAAAAAAAAACAATGCGTAAAACATCACAACACTGAGAAGTCAACGAACAATAATAATAGTTAGCGGGACCTGTAGAAATTTCACAACGGACTCATTCATATGTAATATATTGATGTTGGCATTCTGTAGATGTTCAGTGTAAATGGAGACGCTCTGATATTGTTGTAACTTTTTTATTAAAACTGCAAAAGTATTTATCTAAGCTAGCACGAACACTCGGCAAAGCCCGGTCGTAAATATATTTTAATTCTTGTAGATTTCTTATATATCATTATACAATTAATGATCTATCGATTTTTATTTTTTATAAAGTTGCGATTTAAAAAACAATATATATATATATATATATATATACATATATATATATACATATATATATATATATATATATATATATATATATATATATATATATATATATATATATATATATATATGGCTTGGTTGCATTAGCTTGAATCGAAACCGAAATAAAAACTTATGAAAAAATATGTTAGTTGGTTGTTTTTGTTTTACGACATATCCACCCTTTTCAGGTTATTTAATGCCGAATCCAGTGATTTGGAAGAATTTTTATTTTTAATAGAATACATTTGTTTTGTTGTTTTTTTTCAAGTCATAAGAGGTACTACCACTCTGGGTCAGAGTGGACCTGGGAGCAATGGCAATTAAAGGGTGGCTCCATACTCCCGAAAACCCGAAAGTTGGAGCCTTACCATCGGATATAGTTTACGCTAATATCCAGGACTTGTATATATATATATATATATATATATATATATATATATATATATATATATATAAAAGTGAACGTGTCTGTCTGTGTGTCTGTGTGTGTGTCTGTCTGTCTGTGTACATTTCCCTACGCAATAACTCTGTCAATTTTTAGTCTATAGACTCGAAATTTGAAATACCGGGTACTGAGATTTGGGAAAATCGATGTGACGGGTGTCAGCCAGAAATTTGGCTGTTAAGGGGTCAAATTTCAACGATTTGACCTTTAAGAACTCTACCAAACTCCTCCGAGAATTTTGGGTCTAGACACTTGAAATTTTAGATATAGGTTCCTTGAACCTGGATCTAACTTAATAAAGTGATTTGAGCCCGAAACTATGAATTTTAAGGGGTCACAATAGGGGTCAAATTTTTAAAAAAATTAACCATTTTTTTTTGTTTTTTTGCTTTTTTTGCACAGCATACACCTCCAAACACCCGAGCAACGCCGGGCACCCCTGCTAGTGTATATATATATATATATATATATATATATATATATATATATATATATATATATATATATATATATATATATATATATATATATAACTTGAGTTCCTTCACCCATAATCGAAACCGAACCCAAAACTTAAGAATTATTGATTAAATTATTTATGATAAAACATGGAAGTACATAACAATTAAACGACCCGGATGAGCGTGTGACACAGAAAATAACACACACACACACTATCGTATTAATATATGGATACCCATGAACTACAGGCACAAGCCGGGTATACAGAAACTGTTACATATGTAAAACGCAAAAGAAACGTAGAATTATGAAAACCGGTCTGCGAAGAAAGAATTCAGCGAAAGGTTTCTTAAAAATGTGAACATTTACAAAAAATTACAAACACAAACATTTTCGGCCAAGACACAGGTCTGAAAGAGTAAATTAAAGATTGCCCCTTGCAATCTCATATTATTATTTGTATTGAACTATGTAGCATAATATAACTTTCTGAGTATTTATTAGTATTATTTTATTTATTGCGAACTATTATTCCCATCTTTTTTAGTTGTTGTTTCACGATGTTTCGGCCAACTATTCCTTTGGCGTCATCAGGTGGTAACCGCGACAGGACAGGAACTCCGATTCTTCCAACTGCATTCTCAGCAATTAATGCCATCCATAGTTGCTGTCGTCTAACCACGTTTTTGGCCGAGTAAACGTCTGGCCGGCTTTGGGTGGGATTGAAACCGTTATTTTCAGACAATTCTCACCTGGAACCTAAGAGATTCAACGTCTCTATCCACTGCGCGACGGGCTCAGAAGAGCGATCGAGGTTGGATTTTTAGGTCTTATAAATCCACGTTTATGTATTATCTGATCTTCCATGGCCGTATTGTGTATATATATATATATATATATATATATGTGTGTGTGTGTGTGTGTGTGTGTGTATGTGTGTGTGTGTGTGTGTGTGTGTGTGTTGTTTCACGACATTTTGGTCAATTATGCCTCTGGTCTTCTTCAGGTGGTAACCGCGACGTGATAGGAACTCCGAATCTCCTTATTGCATTCTCAGCGATTACTGCAATCCATATCGTGTTGAGACGACAACAACTATGAGTGTCAGTAATTGCGGAGAATGCAGTTAGTAGATTCGAAATACCTATCCCGTCGCGGTTATCACCTGACGAAGGCCTGAGGAATATTTGGCCGAAATGTTGTGAAACAAAAACTCCAAAAAGATAAGGATGATAGTCCGCAATAAATAAGTCAATAAATAATACTCATCTAAATAATGAATTCCAATTAAGATATATATATATTTATTAATACTTATTAATTTATCTCGTTTGGGTCAGTTGTATATTTAAAATACAATTAACATTTTTCAAAGAAAATTTAGTAAACTCATATTTGTTGCATGTTATTTGTTTTCTGCCCGAAACATGAATTTTTTTTTGTGCTATCCAAGAAAATATTAGCTTTATGAAAACATATTTATCGTTTAAACATATTACCTATTTCCTCAATTTTCCACGGATCTTGCTTGAAATTATTGTCTGGAAGAAAGTCCAGATGATTAAGTGTTTTTATATGTGTAAATTCAGTCCACATGTCTATGCCAATAGCCTGGGGATAAAATCTGCTGATATTTGCGAACCACGAAAGAAGGGTCGGAGGCTCTCGGAATGGCAATGGTTCGTTAGACAACTTAACTCTTTCGTTAGTACCTATTTACAATGCCTCCCCACGGGACAGAGTTAGACACTAGGGTCGTTTTGTAACGTGGAGAAAAGGTACAAGAATAAAAATTGTCTCAGTCGTGAAGGATTTCTCCTCCACTGAAAGAGAACGAGAAATGGAAGTGCCGCATCTAAAGAACAGATGGTATTTATTTGCTCCCCCACCGAGCAAATTAGGCACAAGGCCGATTTTTAAAGTGAGGAGTGAAGGGGAAATGGGGACAAACTCCCCGGGGAGTAGGGGAGCTGGTTAGTGACAATTGGTATGAAGAGTTGCCCCTACATTGACCAAGGTCTTATATGTGGGGTTTCCCCCACATATGGTCTTTGCTTGCAATATCTGCCGGAACAGATGGTATTTATTTGCTCCCCCACCGAGCAAATTAGGCACAAGGCCGATTTTTAATGTGAGGAGTGAAGGGGAAATGGGGACCAACTCCCCGGGGAGTAGGGGAGCTGGCTAGTGACAATTGGTATGAAGAGTGGCCCCTACATTGACCAAGGTCTTATATGTGGGGTTTCCCCCACATATGGTCTTTGCTTGCAATATCTGCCGGAACAGATGGTATTTATTTGCTCCCCCACTGAGCAAATTAGGCACAAGGCCGATTTTTAATGCGAGGAGTGAAGGGAGGGGGAAGGGGAAAAGGGGACCAGCTCCCGAGAGGTGGGAAATGGGAGCTGGTTAAAGGTCAGGCATGTGGGGTTGCCCCCACATCTGGTCTTTGCTAGTCATAGCTAGTCATAGCTTGCAGTATCTGCCGGAACAGATGGTATTTATTTGCTCCCCCACCGAGCAAATTAGGCACAAGGCCAATTTTTAATGTGAGGAGTGAAGGGAGGGGGAAGGGGAAAAGGGGACCAGCTCCCGAGAGGTGGGAAATGGGAGCTGGTTAAAGGTCAGGCATGTGGGGTTGCCCCCACATCTGGTCTTTGCTAGTCATAGCTAGTCATAGCTTGCAGTATCTGCCGGAACAGATGCTACACTTTGATCTTGGCCAAAAGGCCAAGTACTCTTTCGGTAGTAAACAGCTTGAAAATAGTAGCAGAAGAGAAAGCGGTAATAAGTAATGTCCTTGCCCCATACAAACAGAGAAACGAAATTTGACATAGTAATTTGTCTTCGCTATAAAAGGGCCGATACAGAGTAATTCATTTTCTTATGGCTTAAAGCAGTTCTGGAGACGTTTCTGGAGACGTTTTGTAGAACAGCACAAGTTGATCCTTCAGCGATCACGAAAGGGAGAAATATGGGCCGCATTATCTGCAGGTCAGAATTCGTTATTCTTCATTTCCATTTCCTAAAACGTTGTTTCATACATAAGAATTGTAGCTTCGGCAAAATTTTCTTTAATTAATTCACGTTAAGAAATATAAAATCTTTTGTTTACTATATGTTGCTTAATCTGATATCTTTCCGGTTAGAATACTTTTTAAAAATACATCGAGTACTTTCAGCCGCGATCACAAGAAGATGGCCAACATCGAAAGTGGAGGAGGTTTTGTGGAACGAACTGGAATCGAACATGATACACCAAAGTTTTCATTCTGTGTAGTTAACCATATAGCTACCGTCACCTGCCAGAATTATGATTAACTAGTAGGCCGTAAGAAATTGCCCAGTCGAAAATACGCTTAAATATGATATTTAATTAATGTATATTTAGTATTCATTGTTATATTATATTGGGGCCAATGTATAGTAATGATATAGAAAGTTTAAAAGATAATGACTCGTGCGCCACTACCGAAAATCGAAACCAAAACGTTTAGCTTACGATTTATCTTTTCCTTTGACGTTAATACCTAAACTATGAAGACATGTTTGCTGCAAGTTAAAAAATTAAAACATGAACCAATAGCTATTAAGTTACTCATGCATATACGTTCGACCTTCACCATTTATTTAATTTTCACACTTTTGCACAATTTTCCCGGCTAAAATCCAAATATAAAGTGTCACATGGGTTCAAATACCCTACATATAAAGTTTCATGTCTGTAGACCAAAAACTGACGGATGAGTTTGCTAGGCCAAAATTTTAAACACACACACACGCACACACACACACACACACACACACACATATATATATATATATTAATAAATATATATATATATATATATATTTATATATAAATACACACGCATATATATTTATATATATATAAACACAGACACATATAATGATATATATACATATATAAATATATATATATAAATACACATACATAAATATATATAGAAAGAGGTCCGTCTTTACTTTAACCTTTGACGTAAGTATTACGCAAATATAAATCATGTAGAATATCTACATGAATATAATTACACGTCATATTTAACTAAAGACACGTTAAGTTTAGGAAAATGAGTTCAAATTAAAAACTTATACAAAATACAGTTACAAATACATTCAATATATGTCAGCCTATGTCACGGTAACATATATTGGGCGGGTTTCTAGCAGTATTTTGTATATTTTTAGTTTGAACTCATTTTCCGAAACTTAACGTATTCAACAGAGACATCGCCTCCATTTTTCTTTTTCAAATATATCGATAAACACTATAATTTTCGTACCAAATAGACATTGTACATTAAATAAAAACACTAAGCAATTTTCCCGTTTGGTAGAAAAGTAACGTGCCTTGCCTTTGATAACATTTATTTGTTATATTTTTTTACAACTTTTTCGAATCTATGTTTATAGTACAATAAACCTAAGAAGCCTGTTCAAGATTCTGTGAAAATTCAGGAATTCGACAAAAGGATTCCCGAAGCGACAAGATAAACCTGAAGAAAGTCGGAGGTCATATCGACCGAAATGTTTTAAAAATAACATTTAAGGCGAGAATTGTAGTTCGAATCATGCAAATTATGAATCCTTATTTCCAAATTTCAGAAACGGAAAGGTGTTTATATATTGGGAAAGAAAACCACTAACTAATTTGATTTAAGGCAGATTTGCCTTGCAGGCGTCACCATGTGGCAGCATTCAAGCCTAAGGAGGAGATAACTCGGCATTTTTGTTTCTTTATTAAACATTAAAAAATGGTTGCCCTAAAGCAGACAAGATGAGTACAAAATAACCAATGTCTGCAAACACCGCAAGTCGATTTAGTTCTTCATTATATTCTGAAATCGTTTCAGTGTTATATGAAATTAATTTTTTTTTCCTAATTTGTTTTATAGCCCGTCGGCAAAAATAAAAAAATATATAAAATAAATTAAATTTTTAAAAAATGAAATGTGAATACCAATACTTCTGAGTTTTTCAATCTCCGCAGTTTTTGTGCACTACATTTTTTTTTAGCCATTTTTTTCTTTTGCAATCGAAAATTTAGTCATTTTTATTAAGTATTCCTTTTTCAATCACTTTATTAAATTATAGTCGTTGTCCGTTTCTTTTTTAATTTATTTCTTCGGTCTTAGAAACACGATTTTTTTTTTCGTTAGTTTGAAATGCTATTTTCTTCTTCCGTTATTCGTCCAAGATTTTCCCTTAGCTATGTTTGGCCTCGTCATTTTCTTCTCAATATTTTCTGTTGTTAGTTTTAAAGCCGTCAGCTTTAACAAATATATCGTAGCTTGCTTTTATATATATTTTGTTTTACTTTGTTTATTTCTTTCGGTGCTATCTTTTCAGCTGTTTTCTTTAGTTTCTTCTTTAAAATTTGTTTAATTTTGGGGGGGGGTTTAATATCTAAGAATCGGACACCGTTATTACCAATCTATATACTTATTCAGGAGATTTAATTACCCACATTTTGATAAAGGGGTTTTACGCCGAAATATATAATGTAACCTGGTTAACCACATTAAATCAATGTGTAGAAATTGTGACTAAACCAGGAAGATTTACTATTTATTTTACTTAAATGCTTCTACCTACTCCTCAAGATTGATGTGCTTCTATTTGTCGCCTCCTAATAACGTACTTTCTATTTGTCACCTCCTAATAACGTGCTTTCTATTTGTCACCTCCTAATAACGTACTTTCTATTTGTCACCTCCTAATAACGTGCTTTCTATTTGTCGCCTCCGAATAACGTACTTTCTATTTGTCGCCTCCTAATAACGTGCTTTCTATTTGTCACCTCCTAATAACGTTCTTTCTATTTGTCGCTTCCTAATAACGTGCTTTCTATTTGTCACCTCCTAATAACGTTCTTTCTATTTGTCGCCTCCTAATAACGTTCTTTCTATTTGTCGCCTCCTAATAACGTTCTTTCTATTTGTCACCTCCTAATAACGTACTTTCTATTTGTCACCTCCTAATAACGTACTTTCTATTTGTCACCTCCTAATAACGTGCTTTCTATTTGTCACCTCCTAATAACGTACTTTCTATTTGTCGCCTCCTAATAACGTTCTTTCTATTTGTCGCCTCCTAATAACGTGCTTTCTATTTGTCACCTCCTAATAACGTGCTTTCTATTTGTCACCTCCTAATAACGTACTTTCTATTTGTCACCTCCTAATAACGTACTTTCTATTTGTCACCTCCTAATAACGTACTTTCTATTTGTCGCCTCCTAATAACGTGCTTTCTATAATAATCTAAATAAACTAATTAACCCCATTATTTAAGTCTTACTATTATTTATTTTAGTTTAAATGTTGTAATGAAATAAACAAATCTAGTGTAGGTAAAGGCGACATAATGCATTTCTTTCCATATGCTACAACATTGAAATATTACACGCTGTGATACTAAGAGCGTATCATCCCCGGAGCGCCTTAAAAAGTGACCAGAAGAAAGAGATACAGGTTTTGCAAATAAATGAACCAGGACAATAGTAAGATATGATTCACCAAGATAAGGCGGTCGGAAATAGGATAGGTTGTCAGCCAAGAATGGCCTAGCATGCGAGTCATTTTACGGTGACCTATCACTCCTAGACAGAATGCCGATTTTGAGTGAATACATTTAGGAGTCAGAGTTATTTACATGACAATTTTTTTAGTTGACGATACGGACTGATCAACTAATCTAGATACATGTATCAACAGATATTTATTAAGAGACAGCATTTAAACGCTGTTCATCACAGAAACTAATATCCATAGAGTATCGGAGTTTGTGTTTATCTTGTGTGATTGTGTTATGCCATTTCTAACAAAAGTAAACAGATGACACGAGTAGACCGAGAAAAAGAAGACTAGATGAAGGCCATATATCCATATATTTAAACACTGATGATACCTGATCAGGCTATCTGAAGATATTAGCTTCCTGAGATGAATTTTTTTTTGTTGTTTTTCTACTTCTTTTTGTAAAAATTATGTTCTGCAAAACCAAAAAAAAAAAAAAAAAAACCCCGACCACCCACTCTTTTCCCTCTTCCCATTTCCCTTTTCTATTTCTATTTCCGCCACTTCCTGACTGGTTTCCTAATTTAAAATGTACCAAACATTAATACTGTAACCTCTCCCATTGCAAAAAGTTCTGCAGGGCAAGGAACAAAAAACGATAAAATCCACTATAAAACAACCAAACCAAACCAAGCACTACAAACTAGCAATTGAATATAGAAAGAGTTTAAAGAATGAAAAACTTCTACAAAACAACTGGATGAAACATGAATACTATTTCCAAAATGACTGGATTCCGCATTACACACATCTAAAAGGGTTGATATGCTGCTAGACAAAAAAAAAAGTAAAATAAAACCAAACCAAATATTTTTAAGCAAAAATTGTTAAAAACGTTTTTAGTCTTTCGATTTTTCTTATGAACTTTCCGGGTTTAATTGATAAAGATAAATTACATAGGTATCAGGAACATTTTCGATTCTTCGATTCTTCGTCGAATAATCATCATGTGAAAAAGCAAATGAATAAGAAAAGCAGAGAATTTCAGAAAATAGCTGTAAAATGGCATTTGAAGTAAGAGACGCAGCAAGAACATTTTCAGACTGTTCAAGGGAAATATTATAATTTAAATTCCGTTATGCTAGAATTAGTATTACATAAGATTGCATTACGTCATCAATTTAGAACTATTTGTTTCATAGGTAATATTATTAATTGTAGGGTGGTTGTGTATGGATGTAAATTGCTTCTAATATTTAAAATTCAACAGATTAATAACGTATAATTAAGCTAAAGCTTTCTATTATTTATGACAATGGTTGCTTAAATGCAATAATAATGCATAAATACAAACAATTCATACATGTGTGTATGTGTTGCCATCTCTATATATGGTGCATCTGTTGTACAACGCGATTTTTTAAATATTATTTTCAAATGAAATTCAATTTTTACGAAATTTTTGTTTATTAAATTGTTAGTTGGAAGTACGGAATATTTTTAAAAAAACACCTTCCAGTATTCATGTAAAAATGGGTTTCTACATAATAACGTTATTATTTCAGCACGATAACATAAATGCACAAATATCATTAGCCCCTTTAAGAACTCGGTTCTTATTTGTGAGCACTCTAAGTTAGTTAAAAGTCGGTTACTTTAACTTACACGTGCAGATCATGACGTCATAACCATTATATCACTATCACTGTCTTGACATTGAAAAATAAATGTTTAAACTTCAACTGCATTTCCCGCAGTTAACGTTGGCCATGTGTGTTTGTTTCTTGCTAATGGAGTCAGGCATGTCTTCGTTGCCAGGTCCGAATCTCCCAACCGGCGGTAACCGTGATACCCCGCCCTGCTGGTTCCTGAATAGATGAAACACTTGTGTCTGTAGGTATAAAATAATAATCATAGTAATAATTACACACACACACACACACATATATATACGTATATATATATATATATATGTATATATATATATAAATATATATATATATATATATATAAATTAAGACTATAGAAATAAATAAAAAGTTTACCCAGTAAAAGCAGGTGTAAACTAAACACTGATATAAATATTTATATAGGGTTACACGAATGACCCGGTCTAAGCCAGGTTGACATGCTAGTATATATATATATATATATGTGTATAGGGGTATATACATATATGTATGTTCATGAATTAAACTGTGGCACACGTCTGCGGATGAAATGTCAGAAATCCAACCTTGTTATTGTTATGAAAAATGTAACAGAAAGGAATCTGGTTATGTGGATGTTTTGAAAAGATTGACAGGAAAAAGTGACAGAAGGAAAAAGATTGCAGTTTGAGATTTGATTGTCAACCGAGTGGACGCCACGATAATTCTCTCTGTCGCTTCCCCACTCTATCTCTCTCTATCTATCTACCATAAGCAAAAACAACAGGGGAAATAATAAAACGGACTATTGCTTACACCAATGGCATAATTATATTGTCACAATCTTTAATTTAATATTGAGCACTGTCAAAATAATTATTGAATTATTGAATATATACGGTTCCTTAAATAAGTTTCCAGACTTTTTCGTAGAGGGACTCGTATGAAACTCTAGTTCCCTTAGAAGTAACCTTCTCTGGCTGCAATGCACTTGTGGTACAGTTCCAACAACTTCTTACATGACCCTCGGCACAGCCTCTTTCATCTCCTCAATTGTCTCATAAGGACAGCCTCTAAGGTTTTCCCTGAGATTTAAGAATAATAACTCGTCAGAGACAGTGAGCTATAGACTACAGCGAAGGTAAGGAACTTTCTTAATGCCCATGACAACCTATTCCTTTCTGATCTTCTCTTGCCACCCTTTGGATCGATTTCACGCAATTCTTCCGCATCTTCAGTTTCTCGCAAATAAGTGTGTAAACAGTTCCCACACTGACATCAGGCTGTGCACTTATTGTCTTTATAGAAACACGACGGTCTTTAGTCATCCAATGCTTCATTTGACAAATTAATCCTAGTGTTCTGACTTCCTTACACCTCCTACACATATCACCATCCCTCACAGAAACTCTGCCTTACTTGAACCTCTTATGCCAATCAAAAACTGATGCTAGATGGTTCAAAAGCAGGCTGATGCATTTCATACGTGTATATGGAATTTTTCTCCAAGTTTAAACCAGAATTTTGTTGCATATCGTTCTGCTAAAGTGCTCCCATGTCCAGATTGTATTTTTGAATTCCACAACTGGTGTATTCCACAACTGGTGTATTCCACAACTGGTGTATTTCAAAACTGGTGTATTCCACAACTGGTGTATTTCATAACTGGTGTATTCCACAACTGGTGTATTTCATAACTGGTGTATTCCACAACTGGTGTATTTCATAACTGGTGTATTCCACAACTAGTGTATTTCACAACTGGTATATTCCACAACTGGTGTATTCCACAACTGGTGTATTCCACAACTAGTGTATTCCACAACTGGTGTATTTCACAACTAGTGTATTTCACAACTAGTGTATTCCACAACTGGTGTATTTCATAACTGTTGAATTCAACAACTGGTGTATTTCACAACTGTTAAACTTCATAAACTGGTGTATTTCACAACTGGTGTATTCCACGACTGGTGAATTTCACAACTGGTAAATTTCACAACTGGTGTATTTCACTTTATGCTGTCACTGTTTATTTGACCCTGAAATCGAAAAAATTGATCATTCAAATACTATCATGGTTATCAATAACATTCTGAATTTTGAAGTGTTGACGACAATTTTTATGCCTGTAAAAAAAAACCTAGAAACTTATTTAAGGCACCTCGTATATATATATATATATATATATATATATATATATATATATATATATATATATATATATATATATATATATATATGTGTGTGTACGAGTTCCCTTATATAAGTTACTAGAGTTATTTGTATAGGCATGAAAAAGTATATGTATATATATATATATATATATATATATATATATATATATAGAGAGAGAGAGAGAGAGAGAGAAAGAGAGAGAGAGAAAATAAAAAGGAACAAACCGTATTATGTGTTCATCTACGTTTCGTCTTTATTTCGAGACTTCCTCTGGATGAATGAGATTAAGAAACAAAAAATACCAGTACAAAATATTTGAAAACGTTTCACGTGCACAGTGTGACACAGTTCTATTTCAGAGAAACGGAAAAAGACGTTGGAAATTCAAAAAGGAGGGGGAGGGCTGGACGGAGGAGGGTGGAGAAAAGAATTTTTGAATTTCCAACGTCTTTTTCCGTTTCTCTAAAATAGAACTGCGTCACACTTCCAGAGGAAGTCTCGAAATAAAGACGAAACGTTGATGAACACATAATACGGCGTGTTCCTTTTTATTTTCTCTATTTTGTCGGAATACTATTTCCATTATTTTCATCATACATATATATATATATATATATATATATATATAAGTGTCTATCGCTACACATGCTTGAGAATGTCTCAGTCAACTATTTATAATTAACTAGAAACATTGTCAAGTAAAAGAGTCCAGTCTTTAATCCTTTTAAAAAATAAATTTTAAAAAATATCTAATTACCTTTGTATTGACCGCTCTTGTATAAACCTCATTAAATTCATTCCATGTTTTAACTCCTGAATTATATATTATATAATTCAAAACGTAAATAATAGAAATAATAATAATAATAATAATAATAATAATAATAATAATAATAATATAATTCTTTATGTATATAATGTATTATATGTATAAACTTGTTAGAGTATATACTTGAAAAAATAAAATAATATATGCTTGCAGATACTGTGTGCATAAATATATAATCTCGTCCATACACTAATGTGTATGCGTGTGTTTAACAATCTAGTCATGCAAGCCGTTGCTACGTACATATACGTATAATATATATATATATATATATATATATATATATATATATATATATATATATATATATATATATACATATATTGTAAGGTAACGGTCTACATGCCTGCAACCATAAGTCTCGACTTGTCAGGCCGAGCAAGATAGAAGTGGAGGGCTTGGGTTTAGAACGAATTGAGATTTTTAAAAACTTTGCGAATTCGCCTTGGCGTAACATGGCGGCGCTTCCGGTTTGTGGCTCGCATGAGTGGCCACAGTTCGAAGGACATTTGAATTACTGTCTGCAAATGTGCGAGTTGGGAAAGAGAAAGGGATTTAACGGCGCCAGGGCTTTTCGGAAATTTGATTGTGTTGGGAGCGGCGGAGGAGGTTGGAGAAAAGAATGGATAAAGTCTTTGACAATTCCAAAGGTGGCAAAGAAGAGGTGGAAAGTGTCGAAGTGCGGGGTCGGTTGTGGGCGTAAGAACTTCGGAGGTAAGTAATATGTAAGACAATGCAAAAGAATGTAAAACAATGCAGGAATGAACAAGGTAAATCTTTTGTAGGTAAGCATAAAACAAGAAAATATAGATTTATTAAATCCAAAATAAGAAAAAAATGAGAAAACTGTTAATAAAGAATGAATTATACAATGAAAAAAAAATATATATAGACATAAAACAATGTACTTTTGTGGATGCCTGTAACTATGTAACCGGTAAACTCTATAACTACTGGTCACATAACATTGAAATTAACAGTAAATAGTAATCATACACGAAATAACATTTATGAAGAGTAAAATATTTATTTCGATTAATGAATAAAGTGTACAGGTATATGTCAGCAAGTTTAACTGCAAATTGCTCATTTCAAGTTGCCGACATAACTTCTATTAATTTTGAGCATTGGCAAATGTATTCGTAGTTTGAAGTATTTTCATTTTCATTTTTGTAGTTATCTGTTTGCCAATAGCTGAAACCGAAGGAAACACGTTGGGAACGCTACAAATTTTCTTTTAGATTCTCACTGATGACACCAAAATTATTCTTTTTAAATTTTAGTAGATATATATATATATATATATATATATATATATATATATATATATATATATATATATATATATATATATATTCTATATTGCACTCTAGAAAACCAACTGTTTCTTTCATTAAATAAGTTTATATAGACTTCTTTCCTGTTAACCAAAAAATACATTAACAAATTTACGTGCAGGGTTTGAACCTACAGAGCAGGTTATGCAACAAGAAAAAAGAAGACACGTACATTTTTAAGTTTTATAAAATTCTTTGCAGTTATTGAAAAAAAATACGTACGGAGTTTGAACTAACAGAGCACGTTATGCAAAAGAAAAAAAAAACAGAAACGAAACAGGAAAAAACAGAAAACAACAGAAAAAAAACAGGCTTTCACACGACCCACAGAAGAATTTTCACCGCCCGTTGCTCTATTATTGTTGACACTGAAATAAATGGTTTTACCGATGATAGATACATCAAAATAACGGTTTTGATAATCGATTATCGGTAATGATCGGGAGTATTCTGAGACAAAACTTTACTAAAATCACTTCAAGACCTATACACTAAAGTTCTGTAAATTTTAAAGAAAATCTGTTAAGCCATTTCGGAATCTATAAGGAACAAACTCACACACATACAAAGTTTCATTTATATAATTGTATATGCATGTGTGTATACACATACATTATATATATATATATATATATATATATAGATGATCCCTTGAAAAATAAAAAAATGGTATTATAGTAAATTTGAGAGTTGATGCAGTGATTGCAGGTGATTAAATGACTTACTGACTAGATGTTTTTTTTTAACGAATGATAAAAAATAATTTTTTGTATAGTTTCAAATGTTAAAAACTTCAAAGACTATATGTATATATATATATATATATATATATATATATATATATATATAAACACACAAATATATATATATATATATATATATATCTACATCTATATCTATATATATATATCTATATCTATCTCTCTCTCTCTCTCTATATATATATATATATATATATATCTATATCTATATCTATATATATATATATATATATATATATATATATATATATATATATATATATATATGCACACACACACATTTTGGCCAAAAAGTAACTGAAATGATTTCTTTAAATGTGTCTTTATTTTTGGAGTGAGTTTTTGGACACCCTGTATCATTCAAACACTATCGTGTTTGAATATATGGTTCAGTAGCAGTTTTAGTCATTTAGAACTTCTTTAAAGCTTCACCGCTCACTCATTTTTCGACCAAACTTTAAACAAGTATGATAGTTTATAGAGCACCTTTTCAGCTATATTGTGAAATAAAGATTTTCAGTTATCGGTGAGTAAAACAAAAGTTGTTATGAATTCATTGGTATTCAAAATCGTAAAAAATCGTAATGAGGTAAAGGACGTTTTTTTATGACTGGTTTTCATTGCATCCAATTGCTTCAGTTACTAGTGTTGCTACTAATTCATCGCTCTTGCGAAGGGAGAAGGAACGAGTGAAACAGAGAATGTGCCGTACTTTGTTATTACATATGTATATGTTACGTTTATGGGGGGGGGGAAAGACTGCAATTAAACAAAGAACAAGTCAATTTACTGGAAGCCTGGAAAAATCATGGATTACAAGTAGTTTGCTTAAGCTTAAACATTGAAAAGAAAAGGACAAGACATTGTAGTAAACAATATAATAATTTTTTAACTTAAATATACATAGTGCGCCAGTAGTTGCTGACCCTGATAGTAGCCCCCCTACACCAAAGTGGCAATGTGCCTTGTTTGGGGTAAAAATGTAAAAAAAAAAATTCAAAGCTGGTGCCGTTACCACAATACAAACGTGGCACGCATATAAACCGATGAAAAATTAAACATAAATTAAGCTCAATGTACAAAATGTTTAACGGTTTTTTTTCAATTTTGACCCATATTTGGTCCCTTTAACACAATTTACCGGCTAAAGACCCATACAAGAACAGCCAGTACCCCCCCATTATTTGAGGGTCGGGCGCCGTTCTGCGATTTTTAGTTTTAGGGGAGATAAAGTTTGAAAATATGGATACAGACATAAGGCAGACGGCAGACAGACAAACATATAGCCGTTTGTATATTAGATTTGTCATGTGGTTTCCTGGTCTTACTTGATTACAGGACAAGAATTAATCTAGTCTGGTGGAGTATCCAGCTTTTTGCTCTTACGTTATTAACATCACTTGAAGAAGATGCATGATTCCCCATAAAAATGTAGTATTAGTTACTGGGGAGATCTTATTATTGCGAATATGTGATTTTGAATATGCAGTCAGAGTTTCTTAGTAGAAAAATATCCTAATGTCAGGTTTTCCTAACAATTCCCTGTATAGAGAGACCTTAGAGACTGAAGGATAGTGGTTTAGTAGGTATTCAAGTTCTAGAAAGTGAACACGTATGTTCGCCCAGATTTGGACGGGGTTATATTTGGGAGGAAAACGCCTCGGAACTAGCCTAAAGCCCTTTAAACAATTTTTTACATGGGCATAACGACTTATCAAGGCCCAGAGACCACTCAACGATAAGGATTAAGAGTGTACAGTAGTCAATTGTCAAGAGTGTACAGTAGTCAATAGTAATCGTTAGTAATGGAAATTCGGTAAATTTGTTAACTTAAAAGGAACGGCTCATCAAGAGCTTGTTTACGTTGGACTTGAAGACAACCATATTGTAGTCAGCTGGAAAGCAGGACAACGGGAGACAATTCCACAGGCGTGCAGTTCTAAGAAAGAAGCTTTGTTCATGGAATCTACGTTTAGGTTCAGGTACAGATAAAGAGTGTGGGTCCTACATACAAGATATGAGAACGAAAGAAAACACAGAAGATCCCTGTTGACTTTAGGCTTGAACAGGCTAATGTTATACGTAGGAGAACAAAAAAAACAGACGGTCGGAAGAGAGTTCTACTAACCTGCGTGTCTTGGAAATGAAATTTCATCAGAAAGCTGGCTTGTCAAACATGTTTTGATATTTGTATAAATATTTTTTTTATTATTATCTAATTTTTTCCCCATAGGTGTCACCACTTATTAAGGCACAGAGGCCAATTGAGGATAAGGGTTAGAGAGTGTAGAGTAGTCAATGGGACAATATCATGTAAAGGCTTAATTATTATTTTAGCACTATAATAAAAAACAAAACAGTAATGGTTCTCTAAAGTTAAACCTGTGGATACTGAACTCACCGGAGTTATACACAAACACTCGCGCCGCGCGCGTGAACACACACATGCACACACACATGCATCTAAATAATCATTACTAATGTATGTGTATGTTTGTGTGAATTAGTATGTGTATGTCCCGTCTTCCAAGAAAATAAGACAAAAAAATTAGGGTTTGTATTACTGTACACATAGATTCGAAAAAGTTGTCAAAAAACAAATATATAACAAATAAATGTTATCAAAGGCAAGGTAAGTTACTTTTCTACCTAACTGGATATATTTTTCGTATTTTTATTCAATGTAACATGTTTATTCAGCTAAAAAAGCATACAGTGTTTACCGATGTATTGGAAAATTCAAAATGGCGGCCGACACTCCCTTTAACACGGTAAGTTCAGGAAAAGATGTTATAAATAATAAACTAGACAAAATACTGTTAGAAATTCGCTCATTATATGTTACCGTGACATAAGTTGACATATATTCGGTGTTTTTTTAATAGTATTTTGTCTAGTTTATTATTTATAACACCTTTTCCCAAACTTACCATGTTAAAGAGAGTGTTGGGCGCCATTTTGAATTTTCCAATACATCGGTAAACACTGTATGTTTTTCGAGCTGAATAAACATGTTACATTGAATAAAAACACAAAAAAATATATCCAGTTAGGTAGAAAAGTAATTTACCTTGCCTTTGATAACATTTATTTGTTATATATTTGTTTTTTTGACAACTTTTTCGAATCTATGTGTACAGTAATACAAACCCAAAAATTAGTATGCGATCGTTTAAGAGATGACATAATGTTTATCTAGATATAATCTCATTATAAGCACTGCTGATACAAACTTTATCATCAACACAACACGTTTGGGGGGGTCAAATTCAAGGAGAATCCATTTCCAACTTAGATACAGGTTCAAATGACATAATTAATCATAGGTTCCAGATATTTGCAGAGTATGGCTAGAGGTCTTTCAGAACTTTGAGCTGTCAAACAAAAGAAGCAAGTATATTAGTGGTCTGGCAAAGCCACAACAGACGATGACCAATCAAAACAAATCCTAAGCAAAATTCATCCCAAAGCAGCAAAACTGAGGTTGGCATGCCAGGACACTATATATAGAACTGTAGGCAAATTTAGGTATGTTTCATTGGTTTAAAACTATATATTAAAATATAGGTACTTTTTTACTACTTGTTATAACCATATCACAGTATTATCATCTTTAAATAGCCTGCAACGTTTCATGTAGTTTCGTCCCATATAATCAAAGATATGCGCATTTCAATTTTCAATTTGGCTACCAGTATATATATATATATATATATATATATATATATATATATATATATATAGAGAGAGAGAGAGAGAGAGAGAGAGAGAAAGAGAGAGAAAGAGATTGATAAATAGATAAATAGATTGATATGTAGACCAGATTTTTAGCCTATTTTATAAGTTCCGATCTCAGCGACTATTGATCAAAATTTCACAAATGAAGGCTCGTTGGAAAAGTAATGACCTGAATTGTGTAGAGGGCTATGTGAGATTTTCCTTTAGGTTGCACATAAAGAGGATCATCCTTCTTCCATTTTAGCACATTTTACAATTATAAAATGTTTCCATCGTAGTCATTTGTTTCCTAGGTTTGCAAATGAATTACAAAATATCTTATATTTCCTCAAAATCTCTGGTCTTGATGCAGGAAAGGCGAACATTTACTGCTATGGTTTCAAATAACAGCCAGGGGAGACTTGATTCTAAATAGTTCTCATATGTTTTATTCCACTCTTTGGTTTTTATACATAAAGCAAATTTTACAATGTATAAGGATTATTTGATACTCGAGGTATTTATAATCGCATCCTATTTCTAAAAGTGGGGAGATGTAACGTATGAGAAATATTTGGAATTAAATTACCCCTTGCCGTTTTTTTTTCTGTTTGCGGGTCATTTGAACCCATAGCAGAAATTTTTACTCTCCCCCTCCATCAAGATAAGATTTTTCGAGAATATAAACTGCGCCAATCGCTTTATTGCAGAGTAGTAAAATATCAATATTTCACTAAATATATATCACAAAAAAGTAAAAATTCTCTAATCAAATGACTGCTTTAAGGTTAGTTATTTCCCAAAATTTTATTCAAATTCATGGGATATTCATGAAGTTATGACATTTTATTTATTATCAAGTAATTTATACTATCAATCTAATGTCAATCTACAATGACTTGGCTGACGAAGTTTATGTATGTATGTATGTATGTATGTATGTATGTATGTATGTGTACTATTATATAAAATGAACGTTTGTGTGCGACTGTGCGTGTCTGCGTGTATCTGTGCGTGTCTGCGTGTGTATGTGCCTGCCTGTGTTAGTTTGTTCCATATTGATTCTGAAACGTCTGGGTCGATTCTGAGTATATTTCATTATAATCATGTCATTGTTCTTGCATACATTTTGTATCAGAATGTCTTCCATAATTATGGACAGTTGAATAATCGACAATCAAAAGCATCCGATGAAAGTAGGAAAAGGCGATTTTGACCAACGTAGCACTTTACACAAGCTAATATCACAAGTATATTTAGATAGTTTTATTACAAAGCATAGTCAGTTCCTCGCGAATGATTTTATGTAAGGTTTCCACACGGATATCAAACCGTGCGTTTATTGTCTCTATTATTGTCTGACGGTCCATGTCCATGAAATTTTTATTTGGCCAATCAACTCTGGTGTTCTCACCTCCTTACTCCTCTCATCATACCCCATAGAAACCCTGGTTTACTTAGTTTTCTTATGCCATAAAGAACCAATACTTGATTCAAGATAGTCCAAAAGTAGTCTGATGCATTCCATATGTTTCTGTTGCATTTTATCAGAATTTTCTTGCATATCGTTCTTTTAAAATGTCTTCGCGCCCGGACTTCATTTTTGAAATTCACCAGCTGTGACAATCAGGCTTTAGTAGGGTGTATTCCAATTCCTGTTCTAGCTGTTCATTTGAACCTGTAATCAGAAAAAAAAATGATCAGTTATCTCATAAGATGTATAGCAATCACATACTGAATTTACAAGTGTCTACGACAGTTTCTACATTTATGTGTGTGCGTTTGTGTGTGTGCTTGTGTGTGTGTGTACACTTGCAACCATTCTTAAAAATGTTTATTTATTACACAAACACACACGCACACACACACGCACACATACATACATATAAACATGTGTTGTGTACTTTTCGTGGCTGCCGAACTATGTTTTTCGTCCCTATCCTCACTGTCTTTTTACGGATTATGTACACAATGGTGGGAGGGATAATCCCACAGCTTCTTATTTTTCGCCATTGCGCGCAAATTTCGTAAGCCATTTTACAAGCCATCATTTATTTTCCCGCGTTTTTTCTCTTCTCTTGCCATTTGATTTTTCGTAGGTTCCTGAAAGATCTCACTTTATCCATTACCTTTCTTTCTTTGTATATGTATATATTTTTTTGTTTATGTTTTATCATTTTTTTTACAGAGGTCGGACTTTAAAGAATATAAATCAAGAAATAAACTAAATATATATATATATATATATATATATATATATATATATATATATATATATATATATATATATATAGGGTAAGAATATATATATATATACGCACATATATATGCATATATATATATATATATATATATATATATATATATATATAGAGAGAGAGAGAGAGAGAGAGAGAGAGAGAGAGCACACATTTAATCTATTATATATAGGTATGCATGTATGCATGTATGCATGTGTGTATGTATGTATAGACGTAGGTATGTATGTATAAACATATATAATATAGTTATATAATTTTATATATATATGTATGTATATGTGTGTGCGTGTATATATATATGTGTGTGTGTGTGTGGATTTATAAAACATCTCACATTTGTGTATAAGTTTATTTACTTTAATATAAATTTTGTTTCATTAAAATATAATTTATAGAACAAAATCAAAAATGAATTTTCATTATATTAATAGCTAATACTTGGCTGATATTCCATTTGCCGTTTTAATGTTAGGCGACTCGTAGGCATGACATTGATCTTAGTGACCGGTGTGTTTTGTGTACTCTTTGTCTATAGAGAGTAGAAAGGAGTATTGAAAGACTAAGATTCGTCCTCGCAGGAATGCTAATAGTTCCGATGCTTCTTTCGTTCGTGGCATGCGTTAATATGTGGATCGATGCAATTTTAATGGGATATTTTTTGTGGGGGGGGTCACCTTGTATATATATATATATATATATATATATATATATAAGAAGATATATATATATATATATAAGAATATATACATATATATATATATATATATAAATGAAAGGCTGTCCCCTTTCCCTGTAAATAAGAAAAGTATTAAGTGAACATGAGATTAGGATAAGCCGAGACTCGAACCTAGTAAGCAAAGTTAAGGATTGGAATATTAGAATTTAGCTATTGTTAGATTCTATTAGAAATAGTTACATATTGTTTATATTGTAAAAAGAATTGATTGTTCATTATGTTCGGAATCGGTGTGTTAAAAAGGTCAGCCAAAAAGAATTAAAAATACAAATTAAAAAATATATTGTTAAAAAAACAATACAAAGTAAAAGTATATTGTTAAAAAAATAGGTTAGAGTGATATGTTGAGAGTTCTTTTGTTGTCAAAAGCGTGTGCATAGCCAGGTGCAACGCGGAAAATTACATATAGCTTCATTGACATATAGATTTTCAAGACTTACTACTAAACCTTACTTAAGTATTGAGCACTGTCGAATAAATACTGAAAATATTTACATAAAAAATTACGTTGACATATATATATATATATAAATGATGTATGTATATATATATGTATGTGTGTGTGTTCGTGTGTGTTTGTGTGTGTGTGTATTTATATACAAATTCAAGTGTTTTTAAATGTTTATATACCGAAATATCTCAGGCCTAAAATTATTTAGAAAAACGCAAACTCTTAGTACTGGTCGATATTTAAAAATAGACCAAATATCAGAAAACAATCGTTGGCAACACACAAACACACACACACACACACACACACACACACACACACACACACACACACACACATATATATATGTATATATATATATATATATATATATATATATATATATATAAGAAACTTGGTTATGCGTTTGTGTGTTTGCGTGTTTGGGATCGTTCCCTACGGACTTGGAAACGGTTAGGCTGTTTTTTATGAAATTTTACAATTATGAATTTTATGTGCAAGGCAGTTTTATAATATAGATTGTGTATCAGATTGTAACCCATTAGTACCGATAATCGATAATCGAAATAATCCAATGAAAGAAGTATCAGGCCATATTGACGAAAGTTAACACCTTACACAGACTAACACCGTAAGTACATTTGAGAATTTGTATGCCACACAAACCAGAATGTCCGACATATAAAATCAACAAATCTTTCTTTGATATGACAGTGGGGTGTACGAAATGAATGGTTTCATTTAGAATAATTATATAAAAGCAACACTGGATTCTCTACGGTGCAATGTAGACTACAATCTATTTTGGATTAAGCCACAGCTAGAAGCACGTGAAGTATCCTTTTGCGCACCGCGATGTAAAAACAACTACAGCAATCGATTTGATGGAAAATAGGTCATATATATATATATATATATATATATATATATATATATATATATATATATATATATATATTATTGTTATACGGCCTCCGCTAATCGAGCCAGAGATGTCTCGTGTCGCGGGGTTCGAATCGTTCGACTGGTAGTAATCGTGACACCCTGCACTGAAGAATCCCGAAAGGATGAAACACTAGTGTCTGTAGGTATTTAATTATTATAGTAAAAAAAAAATTATGACAGCCCCTTTAAGAAATACGTTTCTTATCGTTGAGCACTTTCTGTTGAATTAAAAGTCGGTCAATTTAGCTCTTATGCGTAGATCATCGTATAACGATTTGATCACTGTCTGTCTGACGTAATGAACATTTAAATTAAAATGTTTAAAATTCAACGCTATTTCACATGATTAATGGTAGCCGAATGGATACGGCCTCCGCTAATCGAGCCAGAGATGTCTCGTGTCTCGTGTCGCGGGGTTCGAATCGTTCGACTGGTAGTAATCGTGACACCCTGCACTGAAGAATCCCGAAAGGATGAAACACTAGTGTCTGTAGGTATTTAATTATTATGGTGTAGCCGAAACAAAAATGTAACTTAACAGAAAGATACGGTAATAAAAAATAAAACGCATATTTGCTCTACAACAGTATTGAGCACTTTCTTCAGTTTTTATTGATTAACATCTCCACTATATATATATATATATATATATATATATATATATATATATATATATATATACATATATATAAATATATATATATAGAGAGAGAGGGGGGAGAGACTTATATGAGTTCGTGTAATTCAGTAAATTTTCATATAGCAATGAGTTTCAAGCCCAAAAGAGTTGACTTAAGGAGTAAGCTACAAAATTATCATGTTTCACAATTGAGCATTAATATACTGTGTATGCAAAATCAAGACTTCAAAAAGGGTGTTGATGGCAACAAAAAGTGCATTTCATTTTAAGTTACAATTGTTTCCATGTCCAGTCGAACAATGTCAAACATTATATCGTTTTAAAATCTTCCAAAATCAGCATTTCTTCACACTGTATGAATAAACACACGTTTGACAATACAGCATTTTTTGAAGAGAAAGAAAAAAAAAGAAAAATTCCCTTACCGTTAAAAGCATTTGAGAAACATTTACCTTTGCTTTATATATATATATATATATATATATATATATATATATATATATATATATATAGTGAACTTGTGTGTGTACATTTCCCTACGCAAAGACTCGAGATTTAACATAAGGGGTATTGAGATTTGAGAAAATATTTTTAATTGGTTTTCGGCAAGAAATATGGCTGTGAAATCTATACCAAACTCCTCCGCCAATTTTAGCTCTAAACACTTGAAAGTTACTTGGACATGACTCAAACGGTTTAATTTGATGTTAACCCAAGACAATGAATGTTTAAGAGAAAGAATTTAGAGTCAAAGTTAAAAAAAATGGTATCTGCGTCTCTACCAAATTACTCAGGCAATTTTGGTCTAAACATTTAAAATTTTAAATAAAGTTTATTCAGACATAGAACAAACTTTTTAATCGCTTTTGGACGAAAATTTGGCTACCAGGGGGTCAAAGATCAAAAGATTCGATATTTACGATCTCTACCGAACTATTCAGCCAATTTTGGGTCTAACCATTTGAAATTTTCAAGTTAGGTTAACTGCACATAAGTGAAACTTCCTATATATATATATATATATATATATATATATATATATATATATATATATATATATATATGGCTGTTAAGGGGTCAAAGTTAAACGATTTGACCTTTGAGAACTCTACCGAACTCCTCCGACAATTTTGAGTCTAAACCTTTGAAATTTTAGATATAGGTTCCTTGGACATGGATCTAACTTAATAACTTTATTAGAGCCGAAAAAATAAATGTAAAGGGGTCATAATAGGGGTCAAAGGTTAAATTGACCGTTATTTTTTTCTTTTTTATTCTTTTTTGCTCAACATACACCTCCAAACACCCAGACTACACCGGGCTGAAATGCTAGTATATATATATATATATATATATATATATATATATATATATATATATATATATATATATATATATATATCCTTTAATATAATAATATATATATACTTGAATATAATAATAATAATAATAATAATAATAATAATAATAATAATATATATATATATATATATATATATTTGAATATAATAATGACATAATAGTAAATACGTAATTTGTATGAATTAAAATATGTATATTACAAACGATCAACTCTAGGCCGCCTGTGATAAATACATATATATATATATATATATATATATATATATATATATATGTGTGTGTGTGTGTGTGTGTGTGTGTGTGTGTGTGTGTGTGTGTGTGTGCACGCCGAAGAATAGTATAATTAATAAGAAGAAAATCTTCTTCGCAAAAGCCGGGTTGAATATTGGTTTATTTTTTTTTTTTCAGAGGACCAGTGCCTTCATGTTTGAAAAGGAGATTCACACATAAACAAAAATAGACAAAGCCAACAAACGAAAAAGAAATTGCTTACAACAAAACAATGGCGGATATATCTAAATCCCTTCACAAAAAAAAAAGAAAAATGAATGCGAACGCTGGAAAATAAAGGGAATCTTTTTAGCGGAGGTGTTAGTAGAAAACGTCAGGGGGTGGGTGCCATAGGACTTAGAATCGCCAGAAGTGCCCGTCTTGAAGTGACAGCAAAAAGCCTGGCGACAATCAGAAGTAAATAGATAAAACCCTTGTAAAATTCGCGGGCTTTTTATTCTGGACGGCTTATGCATTGTCACATGCCAAAACACATCGGAGTTATTGTCTATATATTGGTATGCATGTGCGGGCAAAAATGCCCCCATACCATTGCCTTTGCTTCCCAGCTTTTCTAAAGCGTTTATACTGATGTAGTTGTCATATGAAGAGAAATGCTCTTGCTGTGAATGCTTATAAGACTGAACTATACAGTAAAGCTCATTTCAAAATTCGGGGGGAGGGGAAATTATTGGAATATTCTGATATTTTATAATACAATTTGACCCGGACATAAGAGACTTCTCTTCCTGTTTCTAAGATGCTCTTATATCTGGGTTATGCTTATATTCGGGGTTCTTATATCCGGGTTACACTGTATATTAACACAGGCTTTAATTTTGGACCAGATACAATCTATCTTATATCCCTTTTTTTCTTATAATGGGATCTCTTATATCCGGGTTACAGTGTATTATTTTTAAACAGTTACACGCTAGATTCTTCGGACTATTGCATTCGTCGTAAGAATCACTTTCACAACTACTGTTTATTTTATATGCCTGGCATACTTGGTTATAAAAATGGCTTGAATTGAAGTTTAAAATGAAAAAGTCAAATAGCATTGTGAAATTGTGCTGCAAACAGAAATATTCATTTCGAACGCCATATCAAAGAACCTACTATCGATTTTATTTATCGCACCTTTATGATTGTATGGTAATAAAACTTTTAAAATTCACTTGTGATATTGGGCTTTGTAAGGTGTTATCTTTGGTTAAAATCGCCTGTTACTTCTTTCATCGGATTAATCGATTATCGACACTTATCAAAGACATTCAAACACGGAGCCTATCTAACAACACTACCAAGCTCATATAGTACCATCGTGTGAAATTTCATAAAAATCGACCCAACCGTTTTCGTGTACATAGGTATCTAACTCACGACATACAGATAGAGAGAAACACATACAAAGTTCCGTTCCATTCCATTCCAGCACTGCCGTAGCAGAGGCCGAATTCACTACACGAGTTTGTAGTGTAATTCAAATCTTGTCGGCAGCTGAATACTTGTTGCTTCGCCAGGACTATCAAGGGTGCGTTTTATCGTGATGCCATCACTTGACGTCATGGCTTAGAGAGTCTGATCTACTCTCGAGAGAAGGATGGACAGCGCCAGTTTCTCAACCTGGTATGTTACCTCGCGGTACATACAGCGCTTCGTCCACTGAAATGGTTATCAATCTTGTACTGGCCAGGCACAACGTTGCTTAATTTCGATGATCTTGCGGGAGCCGCTGTGTCAACGTAATTGTGCTGTGCCAAAAAAAAAAAGGTACTTTTCTATAATAGCAAGCATTTTTCTTTTAAGCATATTTCATTAAATAAAATGGACTTTTTTTTATGGATCTTGTTTGTGATTTTTTCCAACTTCCGTGTAATGGTCTTCAGTTTTATCAGAAACTGGCTGATGTAATCGAAATATTTTTCGTGTACTTTCGAATCTTTGTTTTGAGCAACTTATAACATTTTTTTTAGATAATGTGTATCTGTTTTTCATTGGTTACTTATTTTAATAAATTTGGAAGATGTAACTATTATTAGTGAAGCTTATTTTATTGACAACAGTATTTACTTTTTATTCACAATGTTTCTCGTATTTCAAGTTTTTGTTTTCTATTCGTCTGTTCGATAATAGATGTATCGTCAACTAAAATCCTCATGAATTGGGACAAGGGATAGGAGTGATTATTATCCAGGTGGTTGAAGTTGGAAAGGATCAAAAACAAGATTAATAGAGAAAAATGTATATTTTATTTAATGATATATATATATATATATACATATATATATATATATATATATATATATATATATTAATTTATAAAATATATATGGCGATTAAGCTACACTGAATATTCCGCGTTTCATCCACTCAAGGATTCCTCAGGCTAATTTTATGTGAGTAAATTAAGTAGTTATATATATATATATATATATATATATATATATATATATATATATATACACATATATATATACATATATATATATATATATGTATATAGTAAGCTATGAAATATACGTGGCAATTACGCTACACAATATTCCGTGTTTCATCCACGCTAGAAATCATGAGGCTTATGCGAGTTGTCGTTGTCTCGCGTGTTTATAATCACACATTCTCTTGAGATTTTAGTTAGTCAATCAGCTTTCTAGTTTCCATTGCACCCTTCGTAATCAGCCAATGAGCAAACACTTACAGGATAAAGACGCAGTTGACTTCCGGTTCACCGCTTCCTTTGTGTGTACTATTTAAGCGGGGAGGAATATTCTGTGCAGCTTAATTGGCATATATATTTTATAACTTACTACCTAGCTCTACCTACGCATTGAGCACTTTTGAAGTAAATACTTAAAGTTTACGCATAAATTCATACTTTCGTGTATTAATTTATGTGATTAAATGAAGTGGCCATATATATATATATGTGTGTGTGTGTGTGTGTGTGTGTGTGTGTGTGTGTGTGTGTTCTTCAGAGCTTGAATAAATAGCTCGTATTTATTATTGGCGCACATGGAGCTTTGACACAAGTCAAGAAACGATCTGATTGGAAACCTGTGGTGTTCTCTGGAAGCTGAGTGACAACAAGTCTCCTCAGACGCCCAGCTCTCTCCAGCTCCTATGATAGCATTTGCAAATAAATTTGCATCATCGCAACATCCGCTTACCATTGATTTCTCGCTGGTAGTGGCCATTGGTTTATACTGGAATTTGAGTGGCACTCAGCCTCCCCAAGATTCCAGTTCTCTTTGCGCTTGTCCAGCCGAGGTGTGGTTGGCGCTCGCTACTCGGTCTTTCAGTCCTTATTGCCCCTTATCGGCCCTTTGGTATCACTTTTTTATTGGAGGTAACGGTGATGAAACAATGGGGGGATGCATGATAGGGGGGTGTAGAACTTGTAAATATGCAGTTTCGGTGTTCTTCATTCCATGTAACACTTATTCATTATATTGTCTTGTATTATTCTCTGCATTCATTTCCTTAATATTTCAGTCGTTTTCATTATCGTTAGTCGTTGTACTATTGCAGTTATTCCTCTGATTCCAATTTCTGACATTCTTTTTTCGAAGTTTTTCGGAATTCTTCCTAGTGCTCCTACTATTATCGTTACTATTTTGATTTTCTTCATCATCCAAATACCTTTTAACTCTCTGACTATCTCTGTGTATTTGCTTCGTTTCTCCTGTTCTTTCATACTCACCCTGTGATCAGCTGGGACTGCAAATCTACGATTTGACAGGACTTTTCTTTCTTGTTAATTATTACGACATCTGGTCTTCTTGTTTGGATGGGTTTGTCCGTTTGTATGTCCATGTCCCATAGGATTTTGTGGTTATCGTTTTTGAGTACTGTTGCGGGTTTATGCTTGTATCATTTGTATGTACGCTCAAAATGCAGTCGTTTGCACAATTCCCAGTGTACCCCCCCACTTGGTCATGCCTGTTTTTGTATTTCTTTTGGGCAAGTTTGCTGCATTCACTTACTATATGGTTTATCGTTTCGTCTCTTTATCCACAGAGTCTGCATTTGCTGTTTTCTTGTGTTTTGTCGATCCTTGCTTTGATATGGTTGGTTCTTATCGAGTTATCTTGTGCTGCAGTTATTAGAGATTCAGTTTCTCGGTTTATATGTCCTTTTTGCATCCATGTCCAGGTGTTTTCGTTATTCTCATCTTTTGTCATTCTTATGAATCTTCCGTGGAGTTGTTTCTCTTCCCATTTCTCTTTTCTCGTTTTGTCGTTTGTCTCTCTGTTTTGTTGTTTTTCCCGTGACTCTCGCTACCATAATTATCCTTTCAGTGTTTTGCATTATGTATTTTTCTAGTACTTTTTTCGTGTCCTTCACACAGTCTTCTATACAGATCAATCCTCTCCGCCGTCTTTTCTTTTCACGTAGAGTCTGTTAATATCGCCTTTGGGTGTAGTGCATTATTCATGGTCATGAGTTTCCTGGTTTTCTGGTTGAGTTGTCTCAGTTCTTCTTTTGTCCACCCTATGAACGGTTCAGAGTATCTTACTAGTGATACTGCCCATGTATTTATACCTTTTATTAGGTTTCTACTATATGATTTAGTTTCCAGGAGTTTTCTTGTTCTCCTGAGGTATTCCTTTCCAATTTTCTCTTTCATTTCTGTTGCTCTGATGGTGTCCTCTTCCAGAATACTCAAGTATTTATAGTTGTCTTGTTCCCCTAGTGCCCCTATTTCTGTTTGGTTGGGTAGTTCCATGCCTTCTGTCGTTTCCAGTTTTCGCTTTCTTATTACTAGTTGTGCGCACTTTTCCATTCCAAATTCCATTTGGATATCTTGGCTGAAGATCCTTGTAGTGTTAATTCGTGTCTCTACCTCATTCCCGGTCCCTGCAAAAAGTTTTTCCTCTGTATTGGAGAGCTTGTAGCCTGCTTGGCACTTTCTCAGAATACTATTCAAGAGCATCATGGTTATGATGAACAGTAGTGGTGATAGTGAGTCTCCTTGGAAGATGCCTCTTTGTATGTTAATTTCTGTTATGTGTTGTCCATCAGCTGTCAATTCCAGTCTCCATGTTTTCATTTCATTTTCTATTACGTTGGTGATCCTGCTTGGTATTTTACACATTTTTAGGCATTCTATTATCCATGCTTGGGGGATCCTGTCGTACGCTTTTTTGTAGTCCTTTAGGATCTTTTGATCTATATATAACAGGTCATGTGCTCTTTTTCCTTTTTGGCTTTCTTTCTGCTCCTCGTTGCTGAGTCCACGGTTATTCAGGCAGTGGTAGATTTGTTCCCTCAGTTGTGCTGTCAGTATCTTCCACATAGTTGATAAGCACGTGATTGGCCTATAGTTGCTGGGACGGTTCCTTTCTCCGTGTCCATCTGTAGCAGTGTGGTTCTACCTTTTGTCATCCAGTCTGGTACGCTTGCTTCCTGTATACAACTTCTCAGGTTTTGGGCTAGCCTTTCGTGTAAGATTGTGAATTTTTTGAACCAGTATGCATTATCCCGTCGTGCCCTGGTGCTGTCCAGTTTGCCATTTTTCGTATGGTTTTCTTTAGGGTTTCTTTGCTGAGTTCATTCACTGTTCCTTCTATTTGTTGTAACTCTTTTTTCATGTCTTTCCGCCACTTGGCATTTCTATTGTGATCTCGTCGCTCTTCCCATAGAGTTTTGTTTCTCTCGGATTTGGTTGTTCGGTTTTTGTTTTTCCTCCGTTCACATTTTGGTAGAATTGGCTTTCATTAGTTTCAAATGTTCTGTTTTGTTTGCATTGTTCAGATTTATATCTATATCGCCTCAATATCGCTTCTTTTGCTTTTTTTGTTTGGTCCAGTTCTTCATGTTTCTTTTTTAGCTTCTCCCTGCCAGTCACATTTCCAATATTCCGTTTTATCCACATTGTTTTCTTCCTGGTGATCATTTTGCTTTCTTTTTTGTGTTTGTGTATTTGAGTTTCTAGTCTTATTTCCCATCCAGGTTTTGTCGGTCCGCTTGTCCCCGGTTGTTTTTTTCTGATTTGAGTTTTATACTTACCATTTTGAAGCCTGCGTAAAGCAGGTTGTTTAAGTCTGTGATTGTGTTTGTTGGGATATGTGTGGGGTAGTTTGTTAACCTTCTCTGTTTCTGTTTTAATTTCTTCTGCTCTTGGTTCCTTAACGATGGGGGCTTTGTTTTTTCTTCGTTCATCAGCTGTATTATTTTATTTATTTCATTTGCTTCATTTTCTGTTAGTTCTGTTTCATTGTTCTCGGTTTCCATGTTTGTAGACTTAATTCTTTGTTGATCCTCAGCCTTTAGTGTTTTTACTTGTGAGGCTTCAACTTATGGGGTTGCTCTACGTGCGGTTCCGTTGGGGGATCCTTCTTGTTCAGTTTCATAATTTATTTTTCGCTGTATTTCTGTTAGTTCTAGTTTAGAGATCCAACCTTTCTTGAGTATCAGTTTTGCTTGGTCCGCAATTCTGTGTTCTGTCGTATGGCAGTCACTGGATAGGTCCCATAGTTCTTTTATTCGTTTCCGATTACCTCCATATCTATATTTAGGATAGCTCCTATAGTAGCATTCCATTACGAGTGTGTTCATTTTTGTTGTCCATTTCTTTCTTCGTTTTTTTTTTTCCTTTTGATGTTTATAATGGGTGTGCTGTGTTTGTTCGGTATCATTTTGTTCCCTGAAATTAGAGGTTATACTTATCTGTTCAGCGTCCATGTTATTTGAGTTTCTGAAACTAGAAAGTTTGCCAACATTCGCAGGATGGCCACCGGGTCCCCCATTCTGGCTTCCGAAGGAGCACCTGCCGATCATGACACCAAGATCCTTCTTCTGAGTCCCATGGTTTGGATTAATTGTAATTTACATTTTTCATGTTTTGGTGTGTGTAGCAACACCGAGTCCAGAATGGTCTATTATTCAATGAGGTATACAAAAAATAAAGTTTTTCCTTAATCCATAACTTTTCAATAAATAGCTCATCTTATCAGCGAAAATGTAATTAGTATCAGAATTTTTATAGGCGGACAAACATTTTCTTATTTAGCAACTTTTCTTCTCATGAGATGAGTAATTTACTGAAAACACATGAATTAATTTAAAAAAAAAAAATTTCAATTTTTGTTTCTTTGTCGAAGAATAAGTTTGTTGTAAGTTTTAAATTTAATGAATTTCATTTCAAATTTTCATTTAACTATCTTATATGTTAAGCTTTCTTATACGCTTGGAATACCTCATAAATACTGATACTGATATTATATAGACTTTTATTTTACAGTTCTGTATATTTTTTAATCTGAAAGTATTTCAAATTTTCAGTTTATAAATATATATATATATATATATATATATATATATATATATATATATATATATATATATATATATAATAAAAATTACAATTAAATTTACCAAAATGATCCAAGATGGTAAAATTAAAGTAAATTATAAATATTATAGAATTAATATTTATAAAATTATCTCAGCCAGATATAAAAGCTCAATAATACCAAATAGGAAATAGAGCTTATAATATGAGCAAACAATTAATAAATATGTTAAAAAACACTTTGAAATGAGTTAAAAACATATTTAATCTGAAAAGGAAACACTAGATAAATTGATAGTCCTTAATCCGCGGAGTTTCGAAGAAATACTTTCCTTCCCATCAGAGGGTAGGAATTAGCAAAATGCGGGATCGGATTTTGCATGCAGAAGTATTTGATGAAAAAACAAGTAAGTCAAAGATCTTACTTGAAAACAAAAAAAAGTGAAGCAGAGGGAATATGGTGAAGAAAAAGGTGATTACACACGAATGGATAGTCTGGTGGGATATAAAAAATCCAGTGACGGTAAAATCCAAATGTAAAACTTCAAGAAAGTTAAACGAATTTCCATTTGTACAAGTAAAATCCAAAGACATCCCGTAATTGGAAGAAGATAGTTCATAATAATCCAAAGGCAGAAATCCATGGAATAATTCACAAAAATGTGTACAAGGAAAAAAAGAAAAGATTCCAATAATATTAATAAAAGAAAAATAAGATGTGCTTTTCACTCTACTTCCGAGACATAAATATAAATAAGAAAGATCTGGGAAGAGAAAGAATATATATATATATATATATATATATATATATATATATATATATATATATATATACATATATATATATATATACATACATATATATATACATATATATATATATATATATATATATATATATATATATATATATATATATATATATATATATATATATATATATATTCTAACAAGTCGCCCGGGCATTGCCTAGTCGTAAAGGACGCGTAAATAAGATATTTTCATTTATCAATATCTCCTGTTTATTATTATTATTATTATTATTATTATTATTATTATTATTATTATTATTATTATTATTATTATTATAAGAAGAAGAACCTATGGAAAGTCCACAGCGGCATCTTTCATATTGCTGCTGTACATTCTATGAGCGTTCAGCATGAATAAGGACACCATCATATTATTCTAGCCCTTTTGTTAAAATTGTACCCCCTTACTAAAATAATAACTTTTATATATTGCCTGTGCTTATTATTTCATTACAAACGCATCAATCAATTAACTCACATCTCAACATTTTTCATAATTCTTGAATATGTAACGAATTCCGACAATCGTTTTTCATGATTTAAACCTACAGTATAGCCTACCCTACTTAAATAATAACCTTGCGTCATTGTCTGGACTGATAAATTCATTACAAACACACTAATCACTTAACTAAAATTTCTTCATTTTTCATAATTCTTGGATATGTTACCAATTTCGACTATACTTTTTCATAATTTTAACCCACATTATCGCTCAACCTTTATAAATAAATAACTTTGATATATTATCAAAATTATAATTAAATAAAGTAGTTTACTGCGTAAACGTTTTCAGCTATTTCAGGGACTGATTTCACATCCCCACCTCACTGTTAAAAATATACATGAAATAAAATAATGTTTGAATCATAAACGATTCAGCCATTTCCGGGATTGACTTCATATCCCCAACCCCACTGTTAAAAATATACTTGAAATAAAGTACTGTTTAAATCATAAACTGTTTCAGCAGCTTTTCGAAATTAATACATAAAACATTAACACTGTTAGGGGTTACGCAACGATTACTTCAACATGAATTTATCAGCGTAGTATCAGTCTCAGCACTGCAGTGACGTTAATAATATATATATATATATATATATATATATATATATATATATATATATATATATATGTATATCTTACTGCGAGAAGTGTGTTGTTTTTTAAGTACAGAATAACTATTTAAATCGATTATTTCTTAACAACTTTTGGATTTACCAGAATAATAAAACCCTAAATTTTATAGAATAAAAAACAAAAGAATATAAAACATTATCTAAAATTGTTAATCGAATTTAAAATTTTTAATTTTCCCTAAAAAATCAATGGGCACTTTTGTACACTCGTATTAAATATGTTTTAACGTTTTAAAATCGATTAAACTATTTTTATGTCTAAATAAAAATTGAGAACATTTGTTATAAGAATAGTTAAAGTAAAACTTATGAATAAAAAAAGCAAAGAAATTATTACATTTTTAACGAAATTAATTTTATTTTGTTTCGATCGACAAATGATAGAAGTATTTCTTTTTTATTAAACAAATAAGAAAATAGAAAATAAAATAAAACCAATAAGGATTATTATAAACCAATGTCAAATAACTTGCACATATTTGTTAAGTATAAAAGATAATATCAACATGCCCCCTTTTTAAATTATGAAATAAAATAGCCTTTTTTGAAACAGTAAACAGCCATTTTTTAGTTTGGGAAATCTTTTGCAAAGTAAATCGTTTAATTAAAGATACAGATCTACTTTAAAATAAAGATAGATAAAAATTGAACGACAGTCATTTGGAAGGAAAAAATGTAAGCGTGACGCACACAATAACACACATTATCGTATTAATATATAAAGTATATGAAAGATAACGGAATACGTGTAAATTATATGAAATGATAATTTCAACACTAATTATATTGTTCCTAAATTGTACATATTTGGATAAAATATGATAAGATTTGAGTTGAATATATAATTTCAAAAATGAACAATGCATGAAATAATTTACAAAACTCCTTCATATGCAATATTTCTAGTGATGGTTGTTCCTCTTATCTGGCCATGAGTAGATTTTTTCTGGGGACAAATTTTCACTTTTACACTGTTCAGATAAGTGTCCATTTAGGGATACTAGTTGCAGTATGTAGGAGGACATCTGCACCTCATGTGAGAACTTCAAAAATCTAACATCGCCATCTCTCCTAAAGGGGATATACAAGCGACTGGGGGCCACTTTTGAATTTGCTATTCCCATGAAACTTTCTCCTTCAACTGCAGCCAGTTTAATCTGCATAGGGTTTAAGTGATCCAATTTTTTTCACCGACTTTAGCAACAGATTGGATGTAAGTATTTCATTGTAGACTTTGGGGTGCAAGTCAGCCTAGGAGCTTACATTCATGAGACGGCTACATAAAGTTGTCCACGAGTAAAGCAAGGTTGTTGTAGGTAGATCCCAACTTTATCGAATGTCTGCCCTTAAGCTTTCATTGATAGGCGGATGGGAAATTGAGTCCTGTACAGAACAAATGGAATATTTGTGTCACTGGGATTAAGTTTAATTCTTGGAATTAAAACTCGCGCCTGAGCATTAGATCCACTTATGATTGAAGCTAGAATACTGTGGTTATGAAGCTCCAATACTTCTAAACGTGTTCCATTGCATAGTCCTTGCGTTATCGACAGGTTGCGAAGCAGCATAATAATAGACCAATTTTCAGATTGAGACGATAAGGAGGCATCCCAGAAGGCGCAAGTAAATTCATGAATTCCATCGGATAATTAATGGCGTCTGCTGATACTGAATCTGTACTTAGATATTTTTTTGCTCTCAGTTGATAGTCTTCATAGAATATCTTCGTTAACTTGCAAGCAATCTGCATATTTTGGTGACAAAATAACTCATTTTCATTTCGTCCTGTGTGCAATTATCAACTATGTCTAATACTTAAGAGTCATCGCATACACATTGTTCTGGAATATCGTGTCATGAGAAACATTATCACGTGAACTATGAACTCGGCCATTTCCAATTTGTAAGAGCGATTGTAAGAAAAGTTCTTCATTTTCATTAGTCCTCATATTCTGAGAGAGCTTCCTTTGATGAAAATGGTGCCACACCGGAGACTTCTTTAGCCAAACATCCAATATTGCAGCAGGTGTAGCTCTAGGAACCACAGGAAAATTTGCCTGAAGAATTTGCCTGAAGAATTTGCCTGAAGAATTTGCCTGAAGTCTCTTCCTAATATGATGACTTTACCACCAAATATGTTATTATTATTCATGTAAACAATTATAAATGGCATTCAATGCATATGAAGGGATCATTGACACCTCATCGATAATGAAAACTTTCACCTGCCTGAGAATATTTGCTTGGTCAGAATTATGTGAAATATTGCATGCAATTGTCTCAGTCAGAGGAAACGGAAATTTGAAGATACTGTGAAGCGTTTTTCCTATTTTTCAGTAAAGTTGGTGCAATACCTGTCCAGGAAGAAGTACTAATAAACACATTTTGAGCCATCAGGTAATCATGAATCATATTGAATAGAAAAGTTTTACCAGAACCGCCGGGTGCATCCAGATAAAACAGTCGGTGCTTAGTCTCTAATCCTCTATCTATTACATTTACATCGTTAATGACACTATCAAAAACATTTCTTTGCTCAATATTTAGTACTTCAGGATAAACTTCTTGAATTTCGTCCCCATTATTGAATGACAGGACAGTCATTGTTTAGTTCTGGCAGACCAAGCATCGCACAATTCACGCTATGTTCATTCAGAATCACGTTTTTGTGATGCAAAGCGATATTTTCTGCAATATTATTATCATATTGACGTAAAAGGTCCTCTATAATAAGGTGCTTGTTATGATTCCATAATTGTAAAGCATTTTGTGGTTTATTGAATAAACAAACCATTGCAAACATGTTAAGAAGCTGTCGTGGCACTTGATATACAGCTGGCTCACTCAAAGCCATTTGTAGTTCGTTGTCATCGTTAAGCAGTTGCAATCGAATACAGGCATCCTTAAAGGTCGTTAATTCTTCAGTTCCTACAGTTTTCAAACCATCAAAAGAAGTTGCACCTGGTCCATGAAGAAGAAGCATCCTTAAATGGAATTTCTCAGAATTTCTAGGACTGGCAGAGTACAATCTTGTTACAATCTGGCGGTGACATTGTCTTCTGGTCCAGGTGTTACTTTGCTTAATACATAATATTCAGGGATATCAATATAAAGGTGAGCTCTTGCATCCACGTCACTTTGGTTAAGTTTGAACCATGCAGTTAATTGCGTGTCGCGTCTTTCTGCACGGCCAGCAGCCTGTCTTTGTTCACCTGGCCTATAATAAACTTGTTCTTCATCAAGTAAATGGAGCAGGAGTCGATAAACTGTGTGTGATTATCTATACATTTTATATTCTGACAAACGCCAAAATGCTTCAGGCGGGGATACGTATCTACACGAAATATATTTCTTAATTTCATTATATTCATGTTCCTTAGTTTTATTGTTATTTATATTCATTTCTATCATTGCCTAATCATGTCCTTTATAGACATATTTGGAAAGATATTTCACACTTTTTACTGAGATGCACACTTCTACAGTAATATGAGCACCGTATTTTCTGAGTAAATATTTATTATATGGAACTGCAAACCTGTAGTCAACCTCATAGATACCCATTCTAAGAGAATCTTCATTATTCCTGCGTCTGTAAAGAGGATATCCAGAACATTTGTAATAGTCTTCTCCTGACACGACATAGGAAATTTCTTCTGACTCTCCATCTACCGTACAGATTGAGTCGCGATTAAATGTACCGCAGCTTTCATGAATCATGCGGGTTTTTTTTTCACTAATTGTCTCAATCCTGGCTCATATTCTGATTGTAATTCAGCCGAAACAATATTATCAATTCGTTTTTTAGTTCTAATTTTATCTTCTGCACGCAGCATGCTTAGCATGTGACAATGTGGGAGACCTCGTTTCTGAAATTCAATTACATGTATCGCAGCAATAGGTACCCCAAGTGCATGGCTGTCCTTTATGTCAATCATTAATTCATTGCGATTTTGTTTAAAAATATGTGCCAACAAATCAGGTCTGTTCTGTGTAGTTTTATGTGGCTGTAAGTTTTCGGTTATTTCTAATATCTAATATGATTTGCAAGGAGTTTTTTTTTCAATATTATTATTTTCTAATCATCTCTTTCATCTCTGCTATGCAACCCGCTTTCAAAATTCCACTGAAACATGTATGCACATATGTAACTAATAATGTTTGCATGATAATATATATATATATATATATATATACATTATTTAGAAATAGTGTAGTAAATTAATCGAGCATTAAAAGTTATTAATAGTATAATACAAATGTAGTAATAGGTTTATATATATATACATATATATATAACCATATATATATTTATATATACATATATATATACATTATTTAGAAATAGTGTAGTAAATTAATCGAGCATTAAAATCGTTTTAATAGTATAATACAAATGTAGTAATAGGTTTTGTCAGACAGATACCAAATCTCCAGCACCAATAGCTTATTCTAATTATTTACTATTTTCTTAACTTAAATTGTACGTCTAAAATGTATTATTCATTTTATGTATCTTCCCGCCTATTCAATTGTTCTTCCCCTCGATAAAAAAAAAACAAACTTATCATATCGATAGAGCCGCCACCACTCACGTTCCCCTATTTTGAGACCCTAAACTTTCTCCCCCTACTCTTACCATCGCCGTCGAAGAAAGAACCCCCTTCAGCAAAAACGGTCCGTCTTTTGAGATTTCACAGTTGGTTAGCCCTGGTATCCTAAAGCTAAAAGCTCTTGCAAGGGATTTGCTTCTATCTCGTCCGGATTTCCCTGATCCGACTGTCCCTGTCCAATCGACTGGAAACAGCGATTGTCCTACAAGAAAGACGACAAGGAACGCGACGCTAGATAATGTCGTAATTGTGCGCGACTGATTCTCTATCAATCGGACTTCTTTCAAATTCGAATACATTCATTACTATACTAAATCAGCATTAATCAAAGGTATGTTTTTTTTTTATATACAGCGTGATTAGCAAATAAGTCCCTATTATTAAATACTCGTAATTTCTTACTGAAATATAATCCTACCAATCAATGAATATGATAAGATAGAGTATAAATTTAGGTTTTATTTAAAACTAGCAGTTCAGCCCGGTTTTTCTCGGACCATATATACTGTCACTAACATCTATACTGATGACACGACTATTTATGGCAACACATCAAAGGCCGTAAATGACAATGTTCTCTCTGATTCTCTCTCCTCAGATCTTGAGCGCGTGGTACAGTGGGGGAAGAGGTGGCTGGTTACCTTTAATGCATCTAAGACCAAGCTCCTATCATTACATCATAAACGCTCTGATCCCCATCGGGCATCAATTGAAATGGATGGCTCTCGTCTAGGGGAGGCTCAATGCTTTGATAAGCTTCTGGGTTTGACATTTACTCCTGATATAAATTGTAACACATACATCAAGCTGTGGCCAATGTCGCTGGGAAAATGGTGGGATCCTTATACCGCTCCAAAAGATATCTCACTAATGATGCAATTCTCTATCTGTATAAAAGCCAAGTACGTCCAATGATGGAGTACTGCTGCCACATCTGCACAGGAGCTGCTAAAAACAACCTATCCTGCCTTGACAGAGTACAAATAGACTTCGTGCCTGCAACCTCTCTCCTACAGAAGAGAAGTTAGGAGCCGGCATCTGTTTTATCATTATTGCCATGACAAGTGATCGTCTGAGCTCCATTCTCTGGTCCCCCCTAGCCAATCTTTCACTAAAAACACCCGACTAGCTGAAACCACTGTCAATAATTTTCCCCACTCTTTATCCGTGCCTAAATCAAAATGTAGATTCTATGAACAAAGCTTCTTTCTTAGAACTGCACGCTTGCCTATTTCCCTCCCGACTTCAACTTGGATGTCTTCAAGTCCAACACAAACAAATTCCTGATGAACCGCCCCCTTAAGTAATGGCACTTTATCAAATCTCCAATACTAACTATTACTAGGATACCATCCCATTGATTACTGTACACCCAATAACCCTTATCCCCGAGTGGCTTCTGGGCCTTGATAAGTGGTGACCCCCATGAAAAAAAAATAATAACGCTATGCGCATATATATATATATATATATATATATATATATATATATATATATATGTATATATATATATAAAATAAAAAGGAACAAACCGTATTATGTGTTCATCAACGTTTCGTCTTTATTTCGAGACTTCCTCTGGATTAATGAGATTAAGAAACAAAAAATACCAGTACAAAATATTTGAAAATGTTTCACGGGCACAGTGTGATACAGTTCTATTTCAGAAAAACGGAAAAAAAAGATGTTGGAAAAAGATCTGCATGAATATAATTACACGTAATAGTTAACTAAAGATGATCATCCCACAAGAAAACCGAAAAAACTACTAGGAAATTAATTAAAATGAATGTTTAAAAGAATATGCAAATTAGCTAGATATTTTGCTAGTGAATGCAGTCCCACAACCCATATATAAGAAAATTGTACTTTCTTTTTAAATAGAAAATAGGGGGTTTTAATATGAATATCAATACACACAAAAGAAAAACGAATTTATAGGTGTGTATATATATATTATATGTGTGTGTGCGTGTGCGCGCGTGTGTACCACTTTTAAACCGTGAAAACGCTTCTGTCTTATTTTCGCTTGATTAAACTTTTCATTTTTTTTATCAGTACACGCGTTCGATCCAGTGAATCTTAAAACGCTGATTCATGGGCACTTGTTTTCCAGGGGGTATTTATTCCCTGGGGTTCGGTCAGTTGTAGTACTTAAGGAAGGGGGAGTATTAATTTACAAAAATTGCACTGGAGTGTCCGTTTAGCGGTTATCCTAACATTTTTTTTGTTTTAATATTCAATAGACATGCATATGCAGAGCTATATACATGTGTATAGGTTTCACACACACACACACGCACACGCACACACGCACACGCACATACACATATCTATAAATATATATGTATGTATTTATGCATATGTGTGTATATATAGAAACGAAGAAAAGAAGGAAGAGAAAAATATAAACATACTAAAGTATATGCACACACGTGTATGTGTGTGTGTATTTCAAAAATAATATATATATTATAAAAGTGAAAATGTATGTGTGTGTGTGTATGTGCGTACACTTTCATACCAAATAACTTTGTCAATTTTCGGTCTAGAGACTCGAAATTTGGCATAAGGTGTATTGAGACTTGAGAAAATCGTTTTAATCGGTTTTCGGACAGAAATTTGGCTGTCAAAGAGTCTAAGTTCACCCATCTGACCTTTGAAAACTCTACCAAACTCCTCGCCAATCCTCAGTCTAAGCACGTGAAATTTTTAATATAGGTTACTTGGACATGGATCAAACTTTATCATTTGAGTTGAGCCAAAAAAAAAAAATGTCAGGAGGTCGTAATTGGGGAGTTTTTTTTTTAAATTGGCTTCTGCGGTTTCTACCAAATTACTCAGCCAATTTGAAGTTTTACATAAAGTGTATTCAGACATAGGGCAATCGTTTTTTTTGTTTTGTTTTTTTTTTCAGAAAATTATGCTTGCAAGGTATTAAAGCTCAAAAGATTTTACCTTTGCAGTTTCTAGCAAACGATTAAGCCAATTTTCGGTCTAAACATTTGAAATTTTACATAAAGGGTATGGAGCCGACATATATATATATATATATATATATATATATATATATATATATATATATATATATATGTGTGTGTGTGTGTGTGTGTGTGTGTGTGTGGATGTTATTTGTTTTTGTTTTTTTGTTTTTTTTGCTATACTTTTTGAATGAATTCAATTGTATATATATATATATATATATATATATATATATATATATATATATATATATACGAAAGTGCATTTTTACCTAAATGCAAGTTGGGAATGATTTTCCCTTTAACCAATATTGGTACCCCCAATGGGGAGTGCATATGTATTATTTTTAAAATATAATAATCCACTGACACGTGTTTCATCTTCTACGACTGAGCAAAGTGGCTGAATATATATATATATATATATATATATATATATATATATATATATATATATATATATCCCTATGACCTGAGTGCTTTAGCTTGAATCGGAACCAAAATAAAAACTTACGAATATATATATATATATATATATATATATATATATATATATATATATATATATATATATATATATATATATATATATAACTTGAGTTCCTCCAGCAGTCATAATCGAAATTAGAACCAAAACTTATGAAGAATTCTTGATAAAATTATTCATGACCAGAAATGGAAGTGCATAACAATTAAAAGACCCGGATGTAAGCGTGGCACACAAAAGGACACACACACGTTATCGCATTAATATATAGATAAAGTAGCGTCAAACGAAAGGCGGTGACGACACGAACTGAGAAACTGGATGTGCCAAGTTTGGATGTTGTTCATTTAAAAT
>NC_136521.1:40454894-40467394 GCF_053919585.1 Euprymna scolopes
GACAGTACTAGATGGGTTGCCATTTGCGAATATCAAGGGATGTATGCACGAATACGTTGACACCTTCCTTCAAAAACTTCTGAGACCTAACGCCGTTATCGCTTGCGGCGCGCTTGTGAATTTCATACGACTTTGAAACTCCCTCTGTTGGAGCAAGCCGGTTCACCTCGCGTAGGGTTAATATCCTTTTAGCACAATACCCCAAACAAGACACACTTTTATTTAGATGTGAATCAAAAAATTGTGTAGCTAAATGTTTTTTTTTTTCACATTACATATAAAATTCTGCATATTAATCTAATATATAAACGGCTATATGTCCGTCTGTCTGTTTTCATATTTTACAACTCTATCTCCTCCCAAGCTAAAACTCGCAGAGCAGCACTAGGGGCTTCAAATGATTGGATTTTTGTTTTTACGGAACGTTCTTTTTTAGGTCTTTACCCGGTTAAAATAATTTTTAAGGGGTCAAACATGTGTTAAAATTGAAAAAAATATTTATACATTTTGTACATTCATCTTAGTTTATTTTTAATTTGGAATTTTTAATCAGTTTATGTACGCGTCACGTAGCTACAGCGAGAACGTCACCAGCTTTAAATGCTACAGTTTAGCTTTCGGTTTCGATTCTAGCTGGTAGCACCCAAATATTTTTTTTATACTTTAGAAATCATGACTCAATAATAAGATATACGAAAGCTGGATAAATTAAAATATCATATTGAAGTGTATTTTACGACCGGGCAAAGCCGGGCTCCCCCACTTGCTAGTCTTCTTAAATAATACTTGTTTATATATTCCAGTGTATTTTTTAATTTTCACATTTTCTCCTAACTTGTTTCTTATTCTTTCTTTATTCTTGATATTACTTTGGGTGTAGGGGGGTCATTTTAGTTTCCTGTCCCGTTTTTTTTTTAAATAATGTTTTAATATTTCATCCTTTCTTTCTGTTTCATTTTTATATTATTTTAACGTCTGTCGATATTTCATCGCTTTCGTTTGTATATTTCTTCTTTATCCCCCCCCCGTTCTTTATTTTTATTAATATTTTCAACCCAAAACAAAGTACATTGATACCGATAGGAATTAAGTTAGTAGGTATCAGGGACCAAATTTATAGATCCATCCTAATTTGAAACTTTTATCGTCATACGTTTGTTCACATTACATTTAAATTTTTACATTTTAGTTAACTCGAGAAAACAGGGAGCGGCAGAAAATTCCAAAGGCTCGCAATTCAAGGAAAGAAGCTATTAGAACAAAATTTAATCCGATATTTGAATATTTCTACATTGATGGAGTAGAATTTTGCTGACTCTCGGGTTTATCGGAGTATATACGTCGAGGGGTCACCAGAACAGCCAGTTCATAATAGCATATTCCATTAAAGTGCGTTTAAAAATAAGAACAGGGATACAAAATTAAACTGATGGAGCTTTTTTTAACCAGTGTTATACATAGTAGATTGGACCCTGTCTAAAAGAACGAGAGAGAGGGAGTGACCAGTGGTCAATGTAGCGACTCTTATGTTGCAATAATATTCCACGCTTGAACGACTGATGCTTTGTATGGATATAAGATGTGAGTATATTTCTAGCACGATAGAGGGAGCCCATCTTCATCACAATATAATGTGACAACGCGTGGGAAACATGTAGACACTTAACACGTTGTAGACATTTGAAAGGAAGTGGAAATAAATTTAACTCATTGTTTCAGTTTATAACAAAAACTGTTATGTGTCTTATAGGTCCGTCCGTTCTCTGTTACAACAATAATATTGGCAATGTTTTCTATGCATTTTTTAGTCGCGTGCAAGCGACTCTATAAGTCACTCCGTCGGTAGGTCGGTCGGTCGGTCGGTCGGTCCGTAACACTTTTGTGCTTGGCCTTTTTGGTTAAGATCATAGGTATGTTGTTAATAGATGCTGTTCTTAGCTTTTTAAGCTTTTCTTGGCCAAAAGGCCAAGAGCAAAGTGTAGTATCTATTCCGGCAGATGCTGCACTTAAGATAATTTGTACCAGTCAATGGAGGGGAAACCCTCTATACTGGGACAATTATTATTTTTGGTAACCAGAGTGCCCCCTTTTTGCCTACTTTTAGGGGAGCTGGTTTTTACCTCACATTAAAAACGGCCTTGTGCCTAATTTGCTCAGTGGGGGAGCAAATAAACACCATCTGTTCCGGCAGATGCTGCAAGCTATGACTAGTTATGACTAGCAAAGACCAGATGTGGGGGCAACCCCACATGTCTGACCTTTAACCAGCTCCCATTTCCCACCTCTCGGGAGCTGGTCCCCTTTTCCCCTTCCCCCTCCCTTCACTCCTCACATTAAAAATCGGCCTTGTGCCTAATTTGCTCGGTGGGGGAGCAAATAAATACCATCTGTTCCGGCAGATACTGCAAGCTATGACTAGCTATGACTAGCTATGACTAGCAAAGACCAGATGTGGGGGCAACCCCACATGCCTGACTATTAACCAGCTCCCATTTCCCACCTCTCGGGAGCTGGTCCCCTTTTCCCTTCCCCTCCCTTCACTCCTCACATTAAAAATTGGCCTTGTACCTAATTTGCTCGGTGGGGGAGCAAATAAATACCATCTGTTCCGGAAGGTACTGCAAGCAAAGACCATATATGGGGCGACCCCACAGATAAGACCTTGGTCAATGTAGGAGCAACCCTTCATACCAATTGTCACTATCCAGCTCCCCTACTTCCCGGGGAGTTGGTCCCCATTTTTCCTTAACTCCTCACTTTAAAACCGGCCTCGTGCCTAATTTGTTCGGTGGGGGAGCAAATAAATATCATCCCAGATATAAGACCTTGGTCAATGTAGGGGCAACCTTTCATACCAATTATCATTTTCCAGCTCCCCTACTCCCCGGGGAGTTGGTCCCCATTTCCCCTTCACTACTCACATTAAAAATCGGCCTTGTGTCTAATTTGCTCTGTGGGGGAGCAAATAAATACAGCTTTACTTGGCCTTTTGGCCAAACAATAAATGTAGTATCTGTTCTTTCTACATGCTGTACTTATTGTGATATAAAGTGGGGGAGCAAAGTTGTTTTTGAAGGATTCTAGTTATTTTTAAGCATTCAAGTCATTCTTAAGGTCATCCAATTCATCCGTAAGTTCATTAAATTCATTCTAAGCCATTTACTTTTTATTTATTTAAGTCATTTAAGCCCAGTTTTCGGTCATTTTAGTTTATCTTTAAGAATTTCATGTCAATCCTACATTCATGCATTCATTCATTACACGAGAGCACGTGACTAATGGCTATTGACCTTGTTTTCGTAAGAAACATTTCTTCATAAACATCAGCATATTTATATTATTTTAATTAGAATTCATTGTTGAGATGAGTATTATTGATATTAATTTATGTATTGCGGACTATCATCTTCATCGTTATTGATTGTTGTTTCACGACGTTTCGGCCAACTATTTCTCTAGCCTTCGTCAGTTGATAGAGACGTTGAAACTCTACCGTTCCAGATGAGCATTGTCTGAAGTTAGCGGTTTCAATTCTACCCAAAGCTGGCCAGAGACTTACTTGGCCAAAAATGTTATGAGACGACAACAACTACAGAAGGCAGAAATTGCTGTGGATGCAGTTAGGAGATTCAAAGTTCCTATCCGTCGCGGCTCTCACCTGAGGAAGGCCAGAGGAATAGTTGGCCGAAACGTCGTGAAACAACAACTAGTAAAGATGCGAATAATAGTCCGCAATAAATAACTTACTATCAGCATATTTGTCGGTGAGCATGCCATTGAAGTACATGCAATACGAATGCAAGGATGCAATATTATGACTTTAAGAAATTGATTGGAGCATGCAAAACTGTGTTGGGCTTGTTAGATAAGAAGCTGTTTTGAAGGACTTTGTATACATGGAGGAGGTTAATGATTGCTGCACCAGCCAAGGTGCATCAACAATGTGCCAAAAACAAAAAATTGGCGTTAGGTAGCTGTTAATGATATAGGACACTATCAAGTGAAATAAGCTTTCCGGTCCTGTGGGTTGAGAAATTGGCGCGGTTTATCCTTCTCTCGAGGGTAGATCGGATTTGTGGTAGGCAACCCATCTAGTGATGGCGTCACGATAAAAAAAATCCCTTTATAGCCCTGGCGAAGCATTAAGCATTCAGCTACCGACAAGATTTGAATTACACTACAAACTCGTGTAATGAGTTCCATCCCGTCTGCTGCCATGCTGGATGGATGGAGAGAGAGTTATATATTTACAATGAAAACATTCATACGAAATATGACAGATGTACGGCGTAATCACCTTTTGACGGATGAACCACTTGTAAGTTTCATATCTATGTTTATACTGCTTTTCTGAAGGGTCGGGAAACGTTCTTCATGTGATTATGAGGCACATCTGTTCTACTTCTATGGAGGCTATCGCACCGTGAATTTATCATTCTTAGCATTTGTAATACGTACAATTCGTTTATTATTCGCATTTTTTAATACACACAGTTCGTACATTCTAAACATTTTGGTATTCTTAACATTTTAATATTATTAGTATTTTTCATACTTAGCATTCCTTCATTCTTATTATTCTTCCATTTTTAATATTATTCTATTCTCAGATGTTTTTATTTTAAGCATTCATTCTTTAGTAATGTTTCATTTTTTTATCATTCTTAGTATTCTTTCATTCTTAGCAAACTTTTATTTTTATTATTATTTCATTTTTCCATTTAAAGCATTCTTTCGTTTTTAGTATTCTTCCATTTTTCCATTTTTTTTTACATTTTAACAACCATTATATTAGTTGCAGTTTTCTATTTTAGCATTCTTTCATTATTAAAATTATTTCAGTTTTAATATTCTTTCAATATTTGCATTCTTCTAGTTTAAGTATTCTTTCACTCTTAGCATTCTTCTAGTTTAAGTATTCTTTCAATCTTTGCATTCGATTTCTTAGCATTTTTATTCTTAGCATTCATTCTTGCATTAATCTCAACATTCGTCCGTTTAAGCATTCTTTTGTATCTTAGTTCCAGTTTTATTTTATTCTCATGAATGCTACCATACTGTAAATTTATTTCGTTATTCTTAAGTTGTAATACGCACAATTCGTTCATTATTTGCATTTTTAATACACAAAGTTTGTACATTCTCCACATTTTGGTATTCTTAAGATTTTTCTTATTATTCGTAATTTTCCATACATAGCATTCCTTTATTCTTATCAGGCTTCCATTGTTTATATTATTCTAATCCCAGATGTTTTTATTTTTAGCATTCATTCTTTGGTAATCTTTCAGTTTTATCATTTTTTTTCATTCTGGCCATTTTTTATTTCTTAGCATTTTATTTTCTTTCTAAACAATCTTTTATTTTTCGCATTATTTTATTTTTCGCATTCTTCCATTACTAACATCCTTTCATCCTAAGCATTCCTCCACTTTTAATATTCTTTTATTAACATTCTTTCATTTTAGCATATTTTAATTTTTAGTATCCTTTTATTCTTAGCAGTCTTCTAATATTAGTATTCTTTTATTATTAACATTATTTCATTTTTAGTATTCCTTCATTCTTAACATTCTTCTAGTTTCCGAATTCTTTCAATCCTTGCATTCAATTTTCTTTGCATTCACTTATTCTAAGCATTCAATTTAGCCTTATACTCAACATTCCTTCCCACGTTCAGCATATTGTCTTTTGTTTTTAGTTTGCTTTGTTTTCTTTCTTCCAAATTTTTATACATCTTCCGCCATTTTTTTTTTACAAGATTTTATTTTTATTTTCAGTAGTTTACTTTGTTTTTCTATTTAGTAGCATGGTAGACACCCTTTTTCTTTTCTTTTTTTATTATATATCTAATATATGATTCAGCCAGAGGCAACGGGGAGAAATTAAATATTTAAAAAATGAACGATAAAACCAAACACTAAGATACCGCACCGGAAATGTGTAAACAAAACGAAAATATATAAATGAAAAAAAATTATCAGATTAGTTTTTTTGCGTGAAAATAATAAAGAAATGCTTAAACAGAATTTTCATAAATTCTGAAGAGTAAAATATATTTTGATGTCTCTAAAACAATGTCTATTTTTATTCCGGTGCAACATACACAATATAATGTTAGTAAATTGGTTAATTTTAATTTTTAAAAATCAAACTTTCCTCTTTGTACTGATAGTGCTCGGATCATCACAATCTCTAGTTGTTATAAATTACTTTCTAAGTCGATAAGCTTCTGCCGGTTGCTGTTATTCCAGATCTAGAAATGGAAGACTTGCACTAAATCTTGCTATTGCCCAATTTCTACTGTACACTCTTTAACCCTTATCCTTGAGTGGCTTCTTGGCCTTGATAATGTGGTGATGCCTGTGTAAAAAAAATATGTTTCTAATTGAATTGATATATAAATTATAGTAAGTCTTAACACTGCCCGGAGCATTTTAGTGTAAGTTTCATCTAACTTACTTTCAATTTTTTTTTACTGAAAGTCAATGCTTTGATCCGGGCTGGTAAAGAACGAAGCAACACCATATGGCTCTAAACTGTATCTCTTGATCTGTTCTGATGGGGTAGATTGATTACACTCCAATAATTTGCTATTGTGACGTGGACGACTTTTTTGATGGATGCGATTTAGCTGCCGAGATATTCTGAAGTCATCCGCTTGTTGGAGTGGTGTTCTGTTTAGTGTTTCAATTCGGCTGGTTTTGTGGAAAGACTTATATTCTGTTTTAGTTGCGTCTCTATGCAATCTAATCATAACAGCTGACACCCCAAGAATATGTAGCAACTTTTGTGCATTAGTGTTAAACTTAAACTAGAACACACACCCAGCCATTTATCAACTGCTCGGGACCTCCTCAGTAGTAAGAGCAAAGAAGGACAGGATATGCCTCACATTACTAAAGAAGAACCCACGAGGTTGTCAATGATGTCCTAGTGTGGGATCCAAGACACGAAACCGCTTAAGTAGAAAGATCTGTCAAGATGTACAAAAAGTTATCGACAGAAGACACTAGTTTACAATTTGAAGATCTTCCTAATGCCTTGGGAGATAGAGACTTGTGGAAGAAAAAAGTTAATTTGCTTCAGGCAACCGGACTGATACGATGATGATGAAGTCGAAAAGGATTTCTGGTTAAATTAAAGGAGGCAGAATATACAATACCTAGTTACTTACCTCCACACAGGTACAGAGAAGACACAAGATCGGCTTTTAATGTGCTGAGATTCAAACTCCTTATTCTAAGCGCATACTTAATTGGTACGAAACTAAGTATATCCTTATTCTAGGAGCTTCACTAACTTAGGACAAAACAGATAAAATTTTGTATCAGAACACATACTTAATTTTGATCCGAGCCAAAAGGGCATTTACGAGAGAAATCCAAAGTTAGAGATGAGAAGGATTTATTTTTAGTCACTTGTCATCTAAGATATTCTAACACAAGCTTCTATCACATGGAAATCGTAAGAATGTAGTACTCCTGCCGTACACATCTGATGTAGCCCGGGAGAAATTTTAACTTTGTAAAGAAATGTTACCTTTCCGTGATAGCCAATTCATGACATCCTCAACCGGTTTCTGTATACATCGCAGCACCCTGCAATGTGTAAAAGACACACACTCCTTAATGAACGCCATCTGTGCGTGAAAAAAGCCCCACTATTTATGAGGCTAACCTGCTAATATGCACAATGTCACATAATCGCAGCTTTAGTTTATGTGTTTTAGAAAGTATGCATTTTAAGTTTCATTTTTTTTTTTTGCCGACGGAAGATATATCTTTTTTGTTTTTGTTTTAATTATCGCCGTGATAAGAGAAGTTAGAGAGAAAGAGATACTGAGTTCGTAAGGAGGAAAAGAGAGAATGTACGGAGAGAGAATGAGATATTCAACAAAAAGGCTCTACAGGTCTCAACACTCCCCTCCATGAGAATTAGTCCGCCATTTGACAAAGTTATGGGATAGTGACGCACTGCTTGACCTTTTTGATCCTAGGATATTTACCGCCAAAAATAGTCAAAGAAAAAAAATTACTCAAGCAAAATACAGATGAAAAATTAGAAAAGAGAAAAAGGAGGAAAAATACCTTTTTCATACTTATTTGCAAGCAGTCATGGCTAAAAGACGATTGAATTCTGTTCCGGGTTGGAAACAAATATGAAGACCCTAAGCTTTGGTGGATATGGAAGCAGAGAAGAAAGGATATGAACGAAATAACCAAAAGAAAAACATAACTTGCGAAACTGATCAGTCAGCCATTAATTTGATCTCGGTAAGTGATTTTGTTGCCGGGAAGACTGCTTTCGTCAAAAGCTGAATTCAAGAAGCGAAATTTTCCAATGCGGACTGAAGGTTGAGGGGAAGATTGAATTTGTCGATAAAACATGCTGTCGCTTGAACAGCGAAAGAGATGAAGCTGACAACGTGTCCTATAGTCGTGAAGGTGTGTTTTTGAACACGATGAAGCCAGGCTTACCAATATGTACAGGACGAAAAAGTAAAATAATGAAACTTGCCGAAGAAATCGTACATAAAATAGAATGAACTGTAAGTCTTCTCTCTCTCTCGCTCTCCATCTCTCTCTCTCTCTCTCTCTCTCTCTCTCTCTCTCTCTCTCTCTCTCTCTCTCTCTCTCTCTTGTGTACTGAATTTATGTTTCTTTTTGTTTTGCTTTTTTTTTGTTTATTGATATGTTTTGTGCCCGGCATTTTAAGACATTATCGTAGCTCCCCCACCACACACACCATTATGATTTTTTGTTGTTTAATGTCCTCTTCTTTTGTTTTCTTTCACCCTCTTCCATAGTCTTTATTTGCATTAAAATTGTTTTAAATATAAATATTCGTGTTTGCGTTCCCGTTGCTTACACTGGGTTGTACATTCGTCTATTCCATATTTTATGGGTTTTGAAAGAGTTTCTCTATTCCTTCTAGTTCGGCGCAATATATCGAACTCGGAGGCGCTTTTTCCCTTAATTTAAAAAAAAATATATATGTAAGCGCCTTTACATACTCCCAACGTGGGGCCTGATCACAATAACAAACATAGATAATAAAAGACGGATGCAGAGAAGTAAACTTTGAACATAAATCATCATATTCAATGCTAGTATTTGTGGTTCAAATGGCTATCCTAACTAAAAAGGTTACATATACATATATATTCCCTATTAAATTTTTCAGTGAAGATACATTAACATTCCTGATATATATTTGTGAACGATCCGTCGAGCATTCACATACACCTTTCCACGATAAAGCTAGAACCCAGAATAAGATGGAATCGAGCAATTGCATCGACAACGGACAACGCCAGACACAAAGTGGGTGTCCATATACTACATCTCATCAGTGACGTGCTCGGACATCTGCGCGAACCCCGGTCGTCGCACGCATGAAGTATCCAATACTGACGACCTAACTATATGGGCCACGGCGCAATCTATTTTAATTATTATATTTTTATTCTACTATGTGACAAGTAACGCGGCATATAACTAAAACAGTTACGGCTATCGAGGCATAGCCAATAGATTGCGCCGTGGCCCATATGGTTAGGTCGTCAGTATGTGGGTTTGCGCCTATGTCAAGAGGGCATTTAAAATGATAGATGACCTTGGTCCGTTCTAGTGATTTAAGTGGGTCGGGAATGTTTTTATTAATTAAGTTTTGAATTTTACGTTATTATTACCTAAATGATGAATCTAATTGTATTGCTGTTAACGGGGGAAATGTATCAATAGATGATGTTTTGTTTTATGGAGATTTCTTCTAACTGGATGTATTTGATTGCAATAGAATAGGTTAGAGTTAGGGTTTTATTGGAGTTATGGCGTCGGGGGTGTTACTTTAGTAGGCGTTTTGTTTAACTTCTGGAGCATGGAGGTTATTAGTTGATCAATAATATTATTTAGGAAACCGTTGTTGATGAACACTTATAGTTCGATGATAGTATTTTTTGTGTGTAAAGACATAAGTTTTGCCCTGTAGAAGAGATTGTTGATAATGGCTATTTTGCATCGCCGGGGGCGTTCACTCTTGAAATTTTGGAGGCAAGAATTTTAGCAGGTAATTTTTTTGTAGTTGGAAGTGCAAAGCGCGTTATTGGAAGTGTCAATATAAACGCCGAGGACAGAAATTTTGTTATTAAAGTTTAATTCAAAATTAATATCTATATATCTATAAAAGTGAGCGTGTCTATGTGTCTGTCTGCGTGTGTGTGTCTGTGTGTCTGTTTGTCGGTGTACATTTCCCTACGCCATAACTCTGGTATTTTTTAGTCTACAGACTCGAAAATTGATACAAAGGATACGGAGATTTGGCAAAATCTATGTGATCGATTTTCAGCCAAAAAATTTTGTTGTTAAGGGGTCAAAGTTCAACGATTTAACCTTTGAGAACACTACCAAACTCCTTCGAGAATTTTGGGTCTACACACTTGAAATTTTAGATATAGGATCCTTGGACATGGATCTAACTTTATAATATGATTTAAGCCCAAAACAATAAATACTAAGAGATCATAATAGCGGTTAAATTAAAAAAAATTACAGTTTTTTTTTGCTCAGCATACATCTCCAAACACCCGGGCAACGCCGGGCAACCATGCTAGTATATCTATCTATCTATCTATCTATCTATATATATATATATATATATATATATATATATATATATATATATATATATATATATATATATATATATACACACACACTTGTGCCCGATATTATTCATACCCCTCGGATCTTTGAGATTTCTATAAGAATATTGCTCAAACCAGAAGGTAGGCAATATTAAAGGGATTTCAAACAATAAGTCAAGCATAAGCATTTAATTAAAACTCAACAAATAAATAAATTATGCAAGTTTGAAACATTATACAAAGAAAAACAATAATGGCACTAGTTCAAAATTATTCATACCTCTCTTACTAATAGTCAATAGCATGCCCTTTATTCTTAATAACTGCCTGTAACCGTTTTGGATATTTATCAACAAGGTTTTTACAAGCATCAACACTGATTTTTGACCATTCTTCAATGCAGTAGTTCTCCAAATCCCTCAAATTTCTAGGTTTCCGCTTTTTAACCTCAGTTTTCAATATGTGCCAGAGGTTTTCGATAGGGTTCAGGTCGGGACTCTGGCTAGGCCATTCCAAAACATTAATTTGATTATCCTCAAACCATTTCTTGACTATTTTGGCAGTATGTTTTGGATCATTATCCTGTTGAAGGACCAAGTTTGGTCCTAAATGGAGCTTCTCCGCATCCTGTCTAATGTTTTTCTGGAATATCTTCAAATATTGCTCCTTCTTCATGGTTCCCTCTATCTTGACCAAACTACCTGGACCACTAGCCGAAAAGGAGCCCCAAAACATTAGGCTACCACTACCATGTTTCACCGTGGGTATGGTGTTCTTTGGGTTGTAAGCTTCTCCTTTCTTCCTCCAAACGTAAGAAGCATCCATATGGCAAACAATTCAATTTTTGTTTCGTCAGTCCACAAAATACTTGAGAAAACGGACTCTGGAGAATTCACATGGGTCCTAGCACACTTTAGACGTGCTGCAAGGTGGTTTCCGGTGTGCAATGGAGTCCTTCTTGGTCTTCTTCCTTTCAGACCATTTTCATGCAGAGTCCTTTGCAATGTTTGCCTTGATATTTTTATGCCAGAAAACTCCAGATTTTCTAAAATGTCCTTAGAAGTGGTGGTTGGATTTGCATTAACACTTCTTACAATATTCCTGGTGGCTCTAGCAGACAGTTTCCTTTTCCTTCCTCTACCAATCAAGTTGTTTGTTGTGTGGTGGCTCTGGAATTTTTTGATGATGCTCTGTACTGTTGCTGTAGGGACCTCAAATTTCTTGGAAATTGACTTGTAACCTAAACCATCCTTATGTGAATTCACAATTTTAGTCCTAAGATCATTACTAAGCTCTTTTTTCTTCCCCATTCTAATAATTTTTATTCTTTTATTGGTTTTCAGTTGATATCATTTTAATTTCTGAAAAATGCAAAAAACGAAATGAAATTAATCAAAGGTTCTATAAAAGCATTCAAAATAAGAATCAAACAGGAAACAAACAGTCAGAAATTCGATTAATACTGAAAAAATAAGGGGGTATGATTATTTTTGAACATTGCAGATTTTATAAATAGCTGTATATTTCTTTTATTACAAGTATCCCGAGATTTTAAAATGACGAAAATGATCAGAAGAGGTTTATTAAGAATATGTATCAATATGGACGTAAACAATAAATTCTTACAAAGTTACACCTAATAAACTCAATTTTCAAGGGGGGGTATGAATAATATCGGGCACAAGTGTATATATATATATATTGTATTTTTTATACAGACAGTTATTAGATGAGATAAGTCATTGGTACGGTCGGTTTCAAACCCGATAATTAGTACCGTTTTAGATATCCATATAAAGCTCTCTTCAGCAAATACTCATCTCCATATACTCTAGATGAGTGTTGGCAGAAG
>NC_136521.1:40469894-40494894 GCF_053919585.1 Euprymna scolopes
TATGTGAGTAAATTAGGTATATATATATATATATATATATATATATATATATATATATATATATATGGGGAAAACAATAAGAGTGTAAAATGAAGTTACAAAAACTATATATTGGTAAATATAGAATGGTTCATTTATTCAATAAGGGTATACAAGCATTTACTTGGGTGATGGGGGGACTCTTTATGCCAAGGCATTTCCAAGCCTAATGCTTCTCATCAGAAGAGCAGAGAAGATGCTAGGTAACATAATGGGGATGCGACTTCATCAGGAACAAAATCAATCAATAAAATTATAGATGATGTTGGGGAGGGGAGTTATACCGAATTCTAAGATAAAGGAGGAGGGCATTATATAGACTGTAATGCAAAAAGGTGTATAGGGTCTCTATCATAGTCTTAAGTGTAGGTAGTTTATGTTTTAAGGATCAGGGGGAGGCATAGGGTGGATGGGTGGTAGTTCTATTTTATCGGTATGTAAGATGCATATTATCCATGTTGACAAATGCAATCGATAAGTTTCCTCTTATAGAATTAAACTTACTCTCTTCTTCTAACTCACTAAGGTACATATATATATATATATATATATATATATATATATATATATATTACATTTTAAAAATAATATATATATATATAGAGAGAGAGAGAGATAGTCATCCACATATAGTACTGTTTCGCAGCTCATCAGTGTGGCTAGACAAGCAACTACCTCAAGCCAGGATCGAAAACCGATCGCCCAAACGACAGTCGGAGTTTCTAACCGTTGCGCTATATCGCTGCTGCTCTGCGGACAGTGAATTAACAACATTTTGACATTGTAGAAATATCTAATACCACTTTGTTTACACAAGGAGCATCGCTTCATACGATGTATATCGCTTCTCAAATGCTTAACCTAAGATAGGGAGCATTATAGTATATATATATATATATATATATATATATATATATATATATATATATATATTTCTTATTTGATTATATATATATATAAATATATATACAGTGATGATCATATTTATTGGCACGGTAAAATAAAAGTTAAATTTTGTCTAATAAATTCTAAAAAAGGGATTAAATTAAAGAAAATAACAAAGTATATTATGTATTTTTAACTGGCCTTTCCGATGCAGCAATCGGATTTTAGAAAAAATAAATAACAAAGGAACACCAAACATAATTGCAAAAAAAACGTGTTCAAAATTATTGGCACGATTTATTTAATAATCAATTGTATAGCCTTTGGCCTTGATTACCTTCCTCAGTCGCTTTTCATAGTTTACAACCAAGTTGTTGCATTCTTCAGTAGTAATTTTAGCCCACTCTTTCTGACAATAATCCTCCAATTGAATAAGATTCTTAGGCTTCCTTTGCATTACCCTCAATTTTAATGTTCTCCATAAATTTTCAATTGGATTAAGGTCTGGGCTTTGTGATAGCCACTCCAAAACATTAATATGATTGTTCTCAAGCCATTTCTTAGTCAGTTTAGCCGAATGCTTTGGGTCATTATCTTGCATGAACCACCAACGACGACCAAGTGAGAGCTCTTTAGCAGAGTCTTTCAGGTTTTCATCCAATATTTTAACATAATCTTCCTTTTTTATGCTACCTGTGACCTTAACAAGTCGCCCTGGTCCAGAGGCAGCAAAGGATCCCCAAAACATCAAACTGCCTCCCCCGTGCTTCACTGTGGGTATGGTGTTCTTAGGCAGGAAAGCTTCGCCAGATTTTCTGTAAATATAAGACACTTTATTATGGCCAAATAACTCTATTTTCGTTTCGTCAGTCCATAGAACACGTTTCCAGAATGCAACATCTTTATCAATATGACGTTTTGCAAAGGCTAGCCTTGCTTTCAGGTGCATAGGCTTCAATAAGGGAGTCTTTCTCGGACGACATGCTTTTAAACCAGCTCTCTTCAAAACTCTACCAACTGTATGTCGAGATACATTCACTCCAGAGGTGCTCTGTTCATCAACAATCTCCCCAACAGAGATCCTTGGGTTTTGTTATACTTGTCGAACAATTTTCCGTTCATCTCTTGGGGAAAGAATCCTTTTTCTCTCTCTACCCTCTAAACTCATAACGTGGCCTTGCGATTTGAACTTGTTTATTATGGCTCTAACAGTGGATTTGGGAAGGTTTAGCTTCTTTGAAATCTTATCATAGCCCTCCCCATTTGTATGGCATGCTACAACAAGCTTCCTGACGTCTTCGCTGTGTTCCTTAGTTTTAACCATGGCGATTGAAAATTATAATTTAGTCACTTATAATAGTTTAAATAAATCGCTATCTAAAAATTATCTGAAAAAATTATTCACTGAATTAGCGTTAAACAAGCATAATATGGCTATAAAAAAGTTCAGAAAGCACGTAAACCGGAAATTGATTGATATTATACTGATACTAAAAGAAAAACAAAGCCGTGCCAATAATTTTGAACAAGGGTTTTTTGCAATTATGTTTGGTGTTCCTTTGTTATTTATTTTTTCTAAAATCCGATTGCTGCATCGGAAAGGCCAGTTAAAAATACATAATATACTTTGTTATTTTCTTTAATTTAATCCCTTTTTTAGAATTTATTAGACAAAATTTAACTTTTATTTTACCGTGCCAATAAATATGATAATCACTGTATATATATATATATATATATATATATATATATATATATATATATATATATATATATATATATATATATATATATATATAATCAAATAAGAATTACAGTTACCGTTATTGGATATTTTCCCCTTCACCAGACTATCCATTCACGTGGAATCACCGTTTTCTTCACCATATTCCCTCTCCTTCACTATTTGTTACCAAGTAAAATTTATGACTTACTTGTTGTTTCATCAAATACTTTTGCAAACAAGATCCTATCCCGCATTTTGCTAAATCCTACTCTCTGATGAGAAGGAAAGTATTTCTTCGAAACTCCGCGGATTAGAGACTATCCACTTATTTTCTGCTTCCTTTTAAAAATTAAACATTTTTAACCCTTATTCAAAGTGTTCTTTAACATGTTTTATTAACTACTTGTTCTTATCATCTACAAGCTATTAAAAATAGATGTCTGATTACCCTTTATGTAAAATTGCAAATATTTAGACTCAAAATTGGTCGAATAGTTTGTTAGAAACCTCAGAGGTTAAAACTTTGGAACTTTGACGTGTTGGCAGCCAGATTTTCGGCCCAAAACCGATTAAAAGTCTGAATACACTTTTTGTAAAATTTCAAATGTTTTGAATAATTTGGTAGAGACTGCAGATGTCCAGTTTTTTCAAACTCTGACCCAAATTTTGACCCCTTAACATATATTATTTTTGGTTCTCATAAAATTATAAAGTTAGATCCATGGACAAGTGACCTTCTAATCGATACGAATCGCTCTCCCAACAGCACGTTACTGCCCTCTTTTTTTCCAATCGACCACACCTGGCCTCTCACCACCAATGTCACACCGCACAATCTGAACGTCAAGAGAAGATGTTCATGACTCTTTTCTTTATGCTTCTCCAGGGAATTTTCCCCAGCTTTTATATCCTCCTATCTAGAAAAAAAGGAAGAGAAAGGAAAAAATAGCTTCTCCCATCATGCCCTGCCTTCCCAAGATGCCCTTCGTGTATATAAACGAGCTGGCCATCCTTTCCCTCTTTTTCCCCAAAGAGCGATGCAGATACGCCCGGTACGTTTTTTGTTTTTTTTGTTTTTTTGTTTTTTTGTTTTTTTCTAGCCATATACCCCACAAACCTACATCTAAATTTTGTAGTGTTTAAACCCAGAATTAACAGAGGAATTTGGTAGAGTTTTCAAACGGCATATTATTGAACTTTGACTCCTATGACAGCCAAATTCTTTTTATCGAAAACGTTTAAAAAGATTTTCTCAAATCTCAATAACCTTATGTCAATTCTCAAGTATGTAGAATTAAAATTAGCAGAGTAGTTTGGTAGGTAAATGTACACACACAGACACACAGATACGCAATTTCACTTGCATATATATACAAATATAAGCATGTATCTAATGTATATTCCAGATTGAAATTGTTGTATATTCGGTGGCATATAAAAACGTGTATATAATATTTATATATACGAGTCAGAATTAATGTATCGGTCATTTGTATAAAATCATCTGTGTTTATACAGAATGTATATACGTTTTTATATACGTGTCACATGCATCTATATGACGTGTGTATATACCTTTTTATAAATGACCGTCTAGCATTGTGATCGTCTAATTAAGCGTTCTTTGTGTGTGTATATACATTTGATTACATTTTATGAGAGGACAAGAATACACATAAATACCTTTACAACAAAAAGGACGAATAGCACATATTTGAGGTTTCAACATCTTTTAAATCGGAGAAACATCTGTTTCATAGTTGATCTCGTTTGACAGAAATCTGCAATGAAAATCACTCCCAAAAAATAAAACTGTCTTGGGTATTAATATCTGCAACGTTTTATTCCGGAGATTTTTTCCCCTACTGGAAAGTTTCAATGCTGATTGTAGTTATCGCCATTTCTGACCTCCTTTATTTGGATCCATTATAAATCTACTGACTTTCTCTGTCCCATGATCGATCCCAACTGTCTCCTCCCCTGACTCTGAGCGTATATATGTAACTAATCTTTTTCGGGCACACAAAGACTCAGCACGTGACCTTCAGTTACGTTTTCTGGACAAACTTATCATTTTTATCCTTAGGTTTGAAAACTCACTCTGCTTATGTCCATGTCTTTCTTTTCTTGTTTCTAAGTTAACCAAAATGTTTTACAAAACATTCCTTTCGTTTCATGTTTAACATTCTCTCTGTATAATGTTTTTTCTGTATATCAGTTACAAAATTAAGTATATTATCTAACCTTTTATTTTTTTAATAATAATATTCAATGTTCTTAATCGATTATAAGCAATGCCACTCGATATTGCTCTGGCATAATCCAACATAATATACTATTAAAAAACGCAATTCATTCTTGAATATACTAGCATTCATAGCATTGTACAACTGTTCCTGAATATTAATCATTTCAACGTTTTACTTTCTAAACTATCATTTCATAATTTTAAATTTATATTCTAACAAGTAAACATTATAATGACCCACATCTATTTTGCTAAAGGTATTTTCTACGATGATAAGAGCCATTCTTTGAAAATCTATGGCTTAAGGAAAAAAACACTTTAATAAGTGTTTGTACTTCTTTGTAAACCAATGAATTATGTTGTAATTCTATATAATTTTAGACAGAATTTCCATTTGTATATGTATATCTATATATAGAGAGACGAATATATATTCAAACGTAGAAATGGTCATAAGAACAAGATAAAAGTGCTCAATACGTCAGTAGAGTTGACTATAATTTTTTTTTAAATTTTATAACATCAAGTATTGACTTGATCTATTTTAATTGTTCCGCAGACAGAAAACTTACTGTCTGCTTCATCGGACTGTAAAAGTCAAACTTGGACTTTGACTGATGAAGCTAACAGTAAATTTTCGGTCAGCGGAAACAATTGTGATAGATTTAGTCAATATTTGATATATATATATATATATATATATATATATATATATATATATATATATATATATATATATATATATATATATATATATATATATATATATGTAAACAAATCGAGCGGAGGTATTTCAGACGATATCAAAACATCGTTAAACTCACTACTCGTTCAAGCAGCCGCCAATAGCGTAATGGTTAGGAGCCTTGACTGCCGTACAAACGGTCGGGTTTCAATCCTGGCGAGGTAGTTGCCTGTCTAGCCGCACTGATGAGCTGTGAAACAGCGAAACAGTACTGTATGTGGATGACTATATATATATATATATAGAGAGAGAGAGAGAGAGGGAGAGAGAGAAAGAGAGAGAGATAGACATACAGACAAACAGACAGACAGAGACAGAGCGATAGAGGGAAGGAGAGAGAGGTGGAGAGAGATACATTTCAGAGAACCGAGTCGTTTGCGGCACCGATACCATGAACCAGAGTGTACAACTGCAGACTAATGGTTGTAGGTTTGTCGTCTGGTTCTGTATGCTGGCTGCATTGAAGAACTGTGATACAATGAAACAGTCTGTCTGGATATTACTATATATATATATATATATATATATATATATATATGTGTGTGTGTGTATATATATGTATATATATATATGACTACTTTATTTTATCACATAAATTAATATATGAAAATATAATTTTCTACGTAAATTTTCAATATTTACTTCAACAGTGCTCAATATATATGTAAAGCTAGGTAGTAAGTTATAAAAATATATATGGCAATTAAGCTACACAGAATATTCCACGTTTCATTATCTCTATCGCGGTGCGTCAACCTTCTTTGTGCCGGCAAAAAGAAACATCAAACACATTGTTACTCTTTGGCGAACTTTGAATTTTTTCTCCCGCTTTTTTTTTCTCCCTCGTTGTGCCAATATTTTTAATCGTTTTTAAACGTAAATAAATTTAATTAATGTCCCCGTACGTTGGCACATTTAATTAGTTCCCCAACTGAACTCTTTATTTTCGTTACAATATTATTTAGATTGCTATCGATTTACTCCTGACGAGATGATAGCCGAAAGAGCTCTCGAGAAACTTCCGCCTAGTATTTTATTTAAAACTATATATATATATATATATATATATACATATATATATATATTAAATTACTGCTATATATTAGATACAATATAATAAACAATATTGAATTAACTATATAATAAATTATAACTATAAAACTTTATATAATAATAATAATAATAATAATAATAATAATAATAATAATAATAACTATATCACCATTGAATTGATGATATACTAAATATGAACTTTACATAAATTACAATATTTTATGTACGTATATATATATATATATATATATATATATATATATATATATATATATAATTGGATCCATATACCCATGCGTTTAATCCTTTCACGGGAATTTCTAGTGTAGAGATTAGTTGTCTTACTAGTCTACTCGGACCTAACGCTTCATTTTATCTTGTCTCTGAAAACTGAGAATCATCTGGCACACCATACAACGACTGTGAAAGGATTTTAAAAAATGACGGTACTTTTATGTCTTTACTGGCGGACTTACGAATCCCCTGTTGCAAACAGTTTTTAATGACCCGGTCCTACGGATCTTGGCTTTATATATTAAATTTGCCAGATTAATTATAATTCCTTTAAAAGTACCTCATAGTGTTAAGAAAATTATACATGCTTGAAAAGTGATCATCAGTGGACCAGAGGTCCGGTTAATATGGCGGATGAGGGCAGAGTCCCGTAGCCCAATTCGTTAAGATACTGCAGGGTCGTAATCGATTCGGCCGGATTCAAGAAGCTGTGATGGATGAGACCGGCTGCAGACCACAAAACAGCCACCATAACAATTTTTTGGTGCAATTTCGCCTTCGGGTTGTGAAACTTGTCCGGCATCCAACCACTGTGTCGAACGTCGCCGGTTGTCGTATAGCATCCACTTCTTATCACACGCCACAATCCGCTCGAGAAATGGGTTGTTTTTGTTGTACAGAAGGAGCGAAGAAGACACCGCAATTTTTTTTTTTTGCTTACCTTTATATTCATGCGGCACCCATTTATCCAACTTTTTTGACTTCCCTATTTGCTTTAAATAGTGAACGACTGCTGAGTGGTCGACCTCGAGGTCAACAGCTACTTTTTGTTTGGTTTTTCGAGGATAGGCTTCAGTCATGGCTTTCAATATTCGTTATCTACCGCAGTCGGCCCGACTCGACCATTTTCATCTTCAAGGCTCTTGTCACCATTACGAAGTTTTTTGAACCACCGTTGTGCCACACGTTCGTTAGTGGTTCATGGACCAAACGCATCATTGATATCATGAGCTTTTCGGCCTAGATTGAAATGGAACAAGAAAACCGTGCGGATTTGAATCTTGTCCATGCTGTCGAAAAGTTTGAACCCCCCCCCCAAAAAAAAAACGAAGAGATTGAAAACGGTAACGAATAACCCGATTCGATAGAGCGATAAACGCGCTTCGAAATGATTTATAACATGGCTTTATATATCAATGAATTATTATAATTTAGAAATCGTATATAAAAGTAACATAGGTGAGAAAATGATATTATTTTGTACCAACCTAATAGTAAGAAACCTGTTTGATGCCTACACACTTACTTCTCATATCGCCCACAAACTCTATTTAGTGACATTACCTTTATATATATATATATATATATATATATATATATATATATATATATATATATATATTCTAGCCACACTGAAGAGTTGTGCAATAACAAAACAGCTTAACAGCATGTCTGTGGATGACTACTAGTTTTTGCCAGCATAGATCCCATGGGTCAGAGGGTAAAACTTCCGACTATCAACATTATAGTGGTACATTTCACACACACACACACACACACATATATATAAAGGGCTATATGCATGTATGTCTATAAGTCTGTCTGTCATATAGTCCATCTGTCGCTATATTTTCAAACTCTATCTTCTCCAAAACTAAATGTCGTAGAGCGGCGCTAGGGACCTCAAATGATTTGATTTTTTTACGGACTGTTGTTTTATGGGTTACAAATGAAAATGGGTTACAAATGGAAAAATTGTTAAACATTTTGTATGTTCATCTTAGTTTATTTTTAATTTTTAATCGTTTTATATGCGTGTCACGTAGGTACTGTGGTAACATCACCAGCTTTGAATGATACAGTTTTTGTTTCGATACTAGTTAATGGCACCTAATGGTACCTAAATATATTTTTTTTTTACTTTTGAAATCACGACTGTATAATAATATAAACGAAATCTGGACAAATTAAAATATATTTAAGCGTATTTTATGCCAGGGGCGCCCCCCCCGCTAGTATATATATATATATATATATATATATATATATATATATATATATATATATATATATATATATATGTATACATATATATATATATATTGATATAATAGACATCAGAATCTTATTTTAAAATTATCTAACACAGAATAAAATTCATGAATATATATATATATATATATATATATATATATATATATATTCATTAATTTGATTCTGTGTTAGGTAATTTTTAAATAAGATTCTTATTTTAAAATTATCTAACACAGAATAAAATTCATGAATATATATATATATATATATATATATATATATATATATATATATTCATTAATTTGATTCTGTGTTAGGTAATTTTTAAATAAGATTCTGATATCTATTATATCAATTAAGATAGTGTTTTGACAAAAGATCGTTTCTGGCTTAACACCGGGAGATTTGCTTTAATGATTGATGGAAATGCGTCATTTATTATTAACGCCTTAATGATTAGGGAGGAGCTATTACAGACAGGAGTAATTAGTTTCTTTCTTTATTGTCCGTTTGAAAATGTTGGTGGTTAAGGAAACTATCCTCTCTGAATCTATCTTTTGTTAATACGTTTTGCATCATTTATTTCTTCTTCATCTTCTATTATTATTGCTATCATTATTGTTATTTACTCACAGGGGGTAGTCACTCAAGTCCTTATCAAATATTGCTCTTTGAAAACAACTTGTGGTGTTCCCTGGAGTCTGAGTGACAATAAGCTTCCCGAGATATCCAGTACTACTCTCCACCAGTTTCGAAAACGTTTGCAAAAGAATTTGCGTTATCAACAGCCGCTTTCTATTGGTATTCACAGGTATTTCCGTGGCAATAAGCCTCCCAACGTCCTAGTCCTGTTTGCACTTATCCAGCGGAGGTCTGGCTAGTGCTTTCGTTTCCATCCTCCTTGACTTTCATTATTTGGTGTGGTTCTCGTTTATGATGGCACTCAAAAAATTTGGGGCCGTATCTTACAATAATGCAGCTTAAGTTTTCATGATTTCATGTGGTGTTAGTTTGTGTTTTGCATCTGTAGCCGCCGTTTCTGTGTCCAGTTTGTGTGTAGTGTTGTGTGGTGTTGGTCTCCACATTCAAGGGTGTTCCTTAATATTTCTGCAGTGTTTATTATTGAAATTCGTTGTATCTTCTCTGCCATCCATCTTATTGCAATTTCTCCTTATATTTTTCAAAGTTTTTAAGTGTTATTCCTAGTGCTCCTACTATTAATGGCGCTATCTGTACATTCTTCAATTTTCATATTCATTTGGGTTCTCTGTCCAGTTCCGTCTATTTTCTCCACTAGTCAGTTTCCTTTATCTTTACTCTGTGACTGCTGGAACGGCAAACTCTACAATCTAGCAGGACGTTTCCTTCTTGTTAACTATTATAACCCGGTCTTCTTGCTTGGATAGGTTTATCCGTCTGTATAACCATGACCATTAGGATCTTGTGAATTTCATTTGCTGCTGGTTTATGTTTGTACAATATTTCTATATCAAATAACCCTTATACACTGTGAAATTTACTTTATGTATAAAAGCCAAGGAGGAGAGATATAACATATGAGAAATATTTGGAGTTAAGTCACCTCTTGCTGTTATGTCAGATCGTTTGAAATAACAGAAACAAGTGTTAATCCGCCCTCTATTAAGGCCAGACATTTTGAAGATGTAATAGATATTTTGTAATTCATATGCAAAACTAGGAAAACAAATGGCTATAATTGAAACATGGCTGTAAAAAAGTGCCAAATATGGGCTCTAGTTGATGTATGATGGCTTTAATATGTTATTTGTTAAATTCTGATCAATTAAGACCTTCAGGTCTTAATTCGAAAATGCATGGACCATAATGTTATAGTCATTAGATCACTATAGACGGACGACTCGATTTTAAAAAATAAATGTTTAAATTTCAACTATATTTTTCGCGCTTAAAGTTGGCCGTGTGGTTTGCTTCTTGTTAAAAGAAACCAAAGAGAGCTTCGTGGCCAGGTTCGAATCTCCCAACGGGTAGTAATCGTGACACTCTGCACTGATACTTCCCGAAAGGATTAAAGACTAGTGTGTGTAGGTATTTAAAAATTATTATAGTAATAATTAAGTATATATATATATATATATATATATATATATATAGTAATTTATAAAATATATATGGCGATTAAGCTACACTGAATGAATATTCGGCGTTTCATCCAATCTAGGACTCCTCAGGCTTGAGGAGTCCTAGAGTGGATGAAACGCCGAATATTCAGTGTAGCTTAATCGCCACATATATTTTATAAATTACTAACTAGCTCTACCTACGTATTGAGCACTTTTGAAGTAAATACTTAAAGTTTACGCATAAATCTATACTTTCGTATATTAATTTTATGTGAGTAAATTAAGTAGTTATGTATATATATATATATATATATATATATATGCACATATACATATATGAATATGCATACAATATATATTCTGCGCATATATAATGTATCTAATATATGCATAGTTTTATTTACATAATTACATATATAATGAACATTAAACACTTTATATAGATTTTATTTTGTTTTATTATTTAATTTTCTTACGTATTTCCCTTCCTTTACATTGTACTTTAGTACACAATTCTCAGAAATTAAGAAACTAACACTTGATCTCTATATAATATACACATATATTCGGAATATTCCATTAAAGTTATTCTCTGTCTCTCAAATAGTGAGTCTGTGCAAAGATTAAAAACATTATTCCCTCTCACACCTTTATTGACCATATAAATATGTTATAGTATATCTTTCTGTATGAGGCCTCTGCTTATCTCAGCATTGTTTCCAGGCGTCCTGGACTTCTGGTTGCCACTGGACTCAAACAGAGCCGATTCAGGAAAGGTTTGGTTGGGATTGCGCAACCCTTGCCTCACAATTACACGCGCACCTGCCCCTATAGGGAATATCCATTGTCTTTTGAGACTGAACAGGGGAATCGATATCTTTTTTTTGTGGTGTATTGGTTTTACTGGATTACAGGATAAGATTGCATCTAGTCTGGTGGAATATACAGCTTAGTGGTGTTCTCTGACGGAACATCATTTGGAAAAGATGCACAAATCCTTGTATAAGATAGTGTGGGTTAGCCATACCGAATTGATATTATTAAAATAGCGAATACTAGGTAATTTTTAATATTTTATCAGAGTTGACCAGTAGGATAAAGTATATTCATGCCAGGTTGTCTTAACAAACTCCAGCACAGAGAGACCGTAGACACACGCTAACAGTAGGCATTCAAGCTTCTCCAGTAAATATTCAGCCAAAGCATTCCGTAGCGTGAGGTGAATGTGAATTTATGTCTAAACAGTCAATAAAATTGTCGGTAGAATTAGAATCAAATATACGAAGGTAGCGATCAGTACTTTCTTAGACAATGATTTTAGGGAAATATATATAACTATATATATATATATATATATATATATATATATATATATATATATATATATATAACTATATATATATATATATATATATATATATATATATATATTCCAGATTTGTCTTCGTATGTGTATATGGAAGTTAATATTTCGTAGATTTTATAAACTGAAAACGTCCTTATGTTGGTTATTTCTATTTGATTTTGCGCTAGTTTTAGAAAAAAATTATTACTTCTATTATTTTATTATGAGCGCATTTGATGTAACATTCTTGCCTTGATATGGCGCTTATAAAATATTTTCTACGTTAATTGCCATTGTCTCTCCTACCCCTATGAACATTTTGATTTGCTGTATAAATATTAAATATCCTCACTTTAATCTTAATCACATTTTAAAAATGTTGTTTGGTGTCTTATATATATGTGTGTATATATATATATATATATATATATATATATATATTATTATATATATATATATATATATATATATATATATATATATATATATATATATATATACAGCACAATCACGTTGACACACCGGTTCTCGCCAGATCACCGAAGATAAGCAACGGTGAGCCTTGCCAGTACCAGATGGATGGCGATTTGGGAAAGGTAGTCGCTATACGTACCGCGCAGAGACTTAGAAATGTCCAGGTTTGTATCTGGATATTATTTCACTGGGAGAGATGCATCCGAGTCTTAGTTAAAACATGCGTCTAGGACAAGGCAACTCTAATGTAAAGATCTGCGTTGTACTGTGTGATTTGTCTTGTCTGCACCGACAACGACTAAAAGTAATAGCAAAAAGAGCAGTTGGTTCTGCACACAGCCTTCACCACTACAAGCAATTTATCTGTATAGATTTCCAAATGACTTAGTAGTTGTGGCGGAACCTCATACGTTGAAATCCACGGTAGAGTCAATTATGTATATATATATATATATATATATATATATATATATATATATATATATATATATATATATATATATATAGCCAGTAGAATTTAGTTTCCTACAAGTACATCCAATGAAACAACATGTGTCTACCAAAGAGTACTCAATGATTTAACAGAGCAGGTATATAAAATTTATTTATACAAACATTGATGGCTACATATGTGCAGACATGTTTCTGTAATCACCCGTGTTGGGGGATTACGTCTTCAGAACGGGGTTCTCGACAATAATTTAATTGTTGGCCTGAAGACGTAATCCCCCAACGCGGGTGATTACAGAAACATGTATGCACATATGTAGCCATCAATGTTTGTATAAATAAATTTCATATATTTATATATGAGTGTGTGTGTGTATGTGTGTATGTGTGTGTGCATGTCTGTGTACGTGCGTGTGTGTAGAGAGATAGAGAGAAAGAGAGAGATAGAGATGAGATGAGAACAAAGCAAAAATTTATCTATTAATGTTTCGTCTTTTTTTTACAAATGTTTCTCGGAATGATGGATTGAGAGAAAGGAAATAATAGTAAACTCTTTGAAAATATAAACGTTTTTGTCATGTGAAATAGGTGTCGTTTCTCTCTTTTACATTTAAGAGAAATACTTCGAATCTAAGGTCAATGTTTTTTTTTTCTTTTGTTGTTTTGATGTGCTGCTTTAGTTAAGAAGTGAAAACCTGCATCCTTCCATTGTTAGGGTGCATCATGGCGAAAACATATTTTTCATTGACTACTAGCGGGGTGTACCCGGGGTGTACCCGACGTTGGCCGGGTGTTTAGAGGTGTGTGTGCTCGGGCGGGGTTGGGGGGTGTTAATCAAAACATAAGAATAAGCGAAGTAAATATTTTTTAAATATTAAAACGTTAAAACTTTTAAAAAGATCGAAAAAAAAAACACCCAAAAAAACTAACGTAAGGCAAACGAACGATGTTAAATGGAAAAATGGGAAAAACAAACAAAGAAAACGCGAATGTGACAGAAAAACTTCTTTAGAACATCTGAAAAATAAACCCCCCAAAAAACACGTGAAAAACGGCTTAAATAACCCTGTTTCAATATTAAAATTAACAAAATCGAAAAAAAAGGACACCTCACACCACGATTCGAACCCAAAACCTTTAAATAATGAAACCGCGCTCTAAGTAACTGAACTAAGACGACGTCGACGAAATTGTGTCTTTTTTTTTTTAAATATTTAAAGTAAATCATGTTCCGACGTCGTATGACGCATGCGTTGAAGCGAATTTGTAATGAGAGGACGGTTTTTGCTGACCCCTCCCTGTAGAAAACTGATGATTTTAGGGTGAACAAATTAATGTTTTTGGCTAATTTTTCGATATTTATTGGGCGAAGGCTGGAAGTTTTTAATGATCTGGATCTCGTGAAAATCCGTGACCCGTGTCAAAAGTTTTTGCGAGACATACAAACTCACATACATACATACAAACATACATACACATATTTTCGCTTTTATATATATAGACTAGCGGGGGTACCCGGCGTTGCCAGGGTGTTTGGAGATGTGTGTGCTCTTAAATAAAAAAGAAACCGGAGGGGGGGGAGTTGGTAGGATTGAACCCGAAGCCTTGAGGCGAAGTTTGAAAATAAAATGTGAAAAAACATGAACCGTTCGGCTAGCCAGAATGAGTTACTGAAAGATGTTTGAATTTATTTAAGTAAGAACCAAATTGACAGATGCCCGCACGGAAGTCGTAGAGCGTTACGACGACGACGACGACGACGACGATGACGTAAGTGATAGCTATTCAACAAATGATATCAATGACCAGGTGTGTTTGTTATAAGCGAAGTAAAAAAGAAAACATAAAAACGAACGTTAAAACTTAAGCGGGGGGGGTGAACTCAAAACATCGAAAAAAAACATAACAAAAAAAAATACGTGAAAATGGCTTAAATAAGCCTGTTTCGATATTAAAATTTTAAAAATCGGTAGGTACCCGGGTGTTTTTGGGTGTCGTTAAGAATAAGCGAAGTAAAAGAAAAACAGAAAAACGAAAGTTACGTGAAAAATGGCTTAAATAACACTGGTTCAATATTTAAATTTAAAAATCCGAAAAAAAAGACATATCACAATTCAAACCCAAAACGTTTAGATAACGAATCTACGCGCTAACCAACGTGCTAACCAACTGAGCTAAAACGACGTACATGAAATTTAGTCAGTTCTTCAACTACCTAAAGTAAATCAGATCATGACGTCATCTGATGCGTGCGTAACACCGGTCGTCGTCACGAGGGGACGGTTTTTGTTGACTCCCCCCCTGTCGAAAATTGTCGATTTCGGGGTGAAAAAAATGAACGTTTTTAGTCAATTCTTCGATATTTTTCGGGCGAAAGACGGGGCTTCAATATGATACCGAGTTTGTGAATTTTTGTTGTGTCTGTCGAAAGTTTTTAGCGGACACACAAACACACATACAAACATACATATATACATACACACATTTTCGCTTTCATATATATAGATTACTACTAGTAGTATATCAATAGTAGCATAGAAATATCATTATAATAAGACGATAGTTGAACAAAGGTATACTTTCGTTCGCTCTTTAACGGTAAAAATAATATTTCTAGACCGAGGTAAATTTATTTACGATGTGCACATGGCTATTATAGTTGACTGCTGTTTTATAAATTTGATTGCTTTTAGGTCGTTAGGTTGTTTTAATTCTTTGCAAGGTTCGACGTAACTTATCGAAGTCTTGCATATTGTGAATTTCACAGTTTTAAGTTTTGGAATTAAGAGAAATAAATACGTATATAAAGCATATAATATATATTTATAGTGAGAGATAAATAAATATGTAGATATATAGATGACCAAATAGAAAAATTTAATAAAATGCATAGCGTTAACATGAATAAAGAATGAATAAAAATAATAAATATTTAGAGTATATATCTATATCTATAATATAAAGCTGAATGTGTGTGTGTGTGTCTGGTCACGAACAGGCTCCTATATGGTTGATTATTTAAAAAAAAAATGATTACATATAATGATAGAAGATGTATTGAGACAAAGGAATGGATATGTTTGATCTGGCAGAACGATGGTTCATTAAAATCGCGGGGTCTGCATTCGTGCCTGGTCCACAAAGTATGAAAAAAAAATTAAAAATTAAAAAAAAAAAACTTTACAAGTGTTTTTTATATAGATGTATATGAGAATACTTTGATAGGTATTTTTTTAACTTAAATATGGATGGTATAATAAAATTGTGGGGTCTGCGTTCCCGTGTAGCCTCCATAGAATGGAAATAGGCACAAACCTTAATAAAGACTTTTCATATCTATCTGCGTAAGTATACTTTGATAATTATGTTTCAGTTTGAAGAAATATGATATAATAAAATTATGGGGTTTTCGTTCGCGCCTGACCTCCATAGAATCGAAATATGTCACAAAGTTTAACAAGGTTCTTTTAATATAGATCCACAGAATATTGTGATAAGTCTTTCAATGTGAACAGGCATGGTATAATACATTATGGGGTGTATATATTTTATTTTTACTTTCCTCATATTTTTGCTTTGGTTTTGATACCCCCAAAGTCAACCCAAATTTACAACCCTTCCTTTTCATAACCTATCATACTTTCATAAATCAGGGTCCATTTTCCGTAGGCTGTTTTTGAACCCAGTCAATGACGGGTACTTTTGCTAGTATATATATATATATATATATATATATATATATATGTGTATATATATACATATATATATATATATTTCTGTGGAAATATTCTTTATTCACTTATATTTCCTTTTTATATATACCGATCATTATCTAAGAAGCTCAATGTAATTACAGAGCATGCCCTGAATGAATGATAAAACTCCATATTCCAAAGGTCATGATTTAGACCATGTTACAATATATTCCTTTGATTCAGTTTACACTTACAATTCTTGACAGTATCAGTTTCGTAACAAAAAATATATTATTTAATTATTATATCAATCAGTAAATCTATTTGTCTTTGACTCATCAGAATAAATAGCAACAATCAATCCAGCAAAAGGAAATAAAATGTGTTGTGACATGATTAAAAATTCGAAAATTTGAAGGAAATCTGCAAATACCTTATATATATATATATATATATATATATATATATATATATATATATGTATGTATATATATATGTATATATATATATATCAACTGTGCTAGACTTTATCATAGCTGTACAGGATGCATTGAGCAGCTCACACACACATATGGCAAGAGTAATCAGTTTAGGACTTATATGCTCCTTAAACAGTTAGATTATTGCGTTGAGAATTAGACACTTTCTGGAGCGGTAAAATGATGCAGCCATTTTCCCGCCAAATTAGCAACAAGTTTGATGTAAACCTGCTATTTCAAATCAAGAGTACAGGTCAGACCCAGAATTTTGTCAAAACAGGGAGCCCCCTTTTAGTCGAGAGTCATTTATATTGATTGGTGGGGCTCACAGCGTTTTTGGTGATTACTGCAAATTTTAACGAACGCCTCATTGTAAATATACCCGACAAACCCCATCGGCAGAAAAACCTTACCCATCCACTGTAATGGTACCAAGATGCCGGAAACCTGTTTACTTATATAGCTTCTTTGTTCAGACTTTTTTTTTTAACTTATATGCCTGCCCCGTATTTCCGTAACCTTGCTCATATTCTAAAATGAAAATTTAAGTGAACTAGCACCTTGGTATACAAGTCCTATCTACTATAAATCTTTACTCTTAATACGTTCTTCCCGTATGTATCAGAGGTAAAATTTTCTTTGTTTGGTATACATAAGGAAATAAATTAAAAAAAAAATGACAAAACAACGGGATCATCCGATTCATAAAGAAGGCGATAAAATGTCCATGAAAGCGACCATGGGTTTCCGTCTCGTCAGCTGGATTTGACTGACGTATTGTCACCGTGTCGGATGGCGAAATAACACTGGCAGGGTGAAAGAAAGAAAACAGAGAAAGTGAGACGTCAACTTACTGTCATATATTTTCATGGCAACTGCATTTAGGGATCTATATCAGCGGCGACATTTTAGGGTAAATGGAGCCACGGTGAGCAGACTTATAATCTCTGTGCTCGTGCGGTCCTTTATTACATATGAATAGACGTCGATCAGCTCGGATAAAATAAAGAGGATTGTGATCCGGTGTAAAAGTACGAAAAAGCATAAGGGATTACGCCACATCTTGAAGGCAGTGGCCGGAGAGATAGTCACGCAATATCCGTGATCCGTGGATAGGTCTTAGTTTGTCGTTCGTTACATGCAGGTTTGCAAGATCAAAGGAGCTTAACGCGACAGCACATATCAGATGTATGGGGAGAAAATAGAGGGGGCCTGATACTTTAATGAAATCAAAACTGGGGCGAATAAACACGCATGTTTAACCTCAGACTATCCTCTTCTATGGAAAAACATTTCTTTTGAATATACGAGCACCTGGATTTAATATAAAAGCAGTTTCGAATTAATCACCACATTATGCAAAAGCGTTCAAGAAAGTAAAATTATGATTGCATCCATTTGTTCCATGTTAAATTTTGAAATGGTCAATTCATTGTTATATCTCCTTCTTTCTTTCTGTCTCTCTCCCTCTCTCTCCCTCTCTCTCTCTCTCTATATATATATAAAAAAATATATATATATGTATATATATATATATATTTATATACATACTGGTGTATATATATATATATATATATATATATATATATAAATGTAGATAAATATATATATATATATATATATATAGATATACATACATAAATAAAAGTTAAAATAAAAAAAAACATCAAATATTTCAATTATCCGTATCTCATTAATTCCTAGAGTGGATGAAACGCGGAATATCCAGTGTAGCTTAATTGTCATATATATTTTATAACTAACTAGCTCTACCTACGTATTGAGCACTTTGAAGTAATATATATATATATATATATATATATATATATATATATATATATATATATATATATATATAAGGACTGAATCTGACCAAAGGCCGTTTGCTGTTAACTTTGTTGTTAGGTATTCTTCTGATTTGCCTTAATATTCTCTATTCAGTATTTTTAAATAGCTGAAAATCTTAAAAATTGAATAAACACATTTTTGACAAGAAAAATAATCATTATAAATAGTTATTTACAAAAAAGTTAAATAGATATTTTTTTGTTTACTTTTCAAAAATTTATTTATAGATTAATTAGTCTGTGTTTCGATTATTTTAGTAGAGTTTTGTTCGGTAGATTTCGTCCGGTCCTCGACTGGCAAACACCTTTACTTCAAACAAATCACTGACTTAGAATACACCAGAGAAACAAAAGATACACTGATTTATTATTCTTAACTACTAGCAGTTCAGCACGGTTTCCTTGGGGCTATGTACTGTTTATAGCTTTATGTGCATATGTACATACATATTAAAATTTTAAGTTGTTTCGACCCCTTGGTAAAGTTTTCGAAGGTCAAATCTTCACAGCCAAATCTCTGGCCGAAAACCGATTAAAAGGATTTTCCCAAATCTCAATACCCCTTATGTCAAATCTCGTGTATGTAGATTGAAAATTGTCAGAGTAATTTGGTAGGGAAATGTACAAACATAGACACACACACGCAGGCAATTTTATTTTTATAGCTATATAGATGATATCGTCAGAGTGAAGACATATTTTCGAGTGAAAAGTTTCGAAAAAAATGATTGAGAATAGAAAACATGTTGTTTTTTTTTAAATAGAATTTCAAGAATTAATTCTAGTTTTCGTTTCTCTTATTTTATTTTGGAAAACGTGAAAATTAAAGTGGGACTAAACTATTTCGAAAATAGTCATATAAAATTGTGTATAGGCGATTCAAAAAAAGAGAGAAAGACAGATTATGAAAATCAATTAAATATTACATATAAATAGAAAGAAAAAAATCACTTTTTAACACTTTTAAAATTAGCGCCATAGAGAAAATAACCCGAAATTGCCGCGATATGACTATTACATTACTGAAGTTTTGATAATGGCTTAAAAAATGTGATGCTATTTAAGTCTCCACACTACTTATATTCCGAACGGTATAAACATTTTTATGCTAAAAAAAACAAACATTTTTATTATAAAAAGAGTTTTATTTGATTATTTATAAATATAAATTTGAAAAGAAATTTTGGCAATTTTCTGTAAAGTTTTTGTAAAAAGTAAAAACATTTTTAGCGTAAGAAAATAAAAAGCAGTGGCCGCCAGCGATTTAATGATTGAATTAAATTTCCATTTTCAAAACTTAAAACAATATATGAGAATTTAAGTAAATATGACCGCGGAAAACATTAATTTAGACCTTTTGAGATTATTATACATAAATACTTCCAACATAATCATTAAATTAAACGTTATAATTATTCTTGTCGGTGCTTCTACAAAACTTGAACCAAACCGTCTTTTTCTCAAAATATAGCTAAAGAAGTCTTAGCCATATTCTAAACGAGAGGATTTGCGAATGTAGCCTGCACTTCCCGAACGGTCTTAAGTTTTTCATTTGAAAAAGTGCCATTTTTATCTATTTATTCACTTTTGCTATTTTTACTAGTGCAATTTTTCCAGTGCCATTTTTACTGAGCACCGTATATGTAATATTAAATCCCCGAAATAGTATTTCATGGTAAACAACTGATGATCCCTACAAAATAAATTATTAGTGGTACTATAGTGAATTCGAGAGAGCAAAGTGCAGTGATTACAGGTGATTGAATGACTTACTGATTAAATGGTTTTCTTACAAATGATAAAAAATATTTTTGTATAGTTTTAAACGTTAAACACTTCCAATACTCCCTCTCTCTTTCTCTCTCTCTCTCTCTCTCTCTCTCTCTCTATATATATATATATATATATATATATATATTAATATATATATTTAAATAAGAAAGGTTACTAACAATTGCTATGTATTTTTTAACATTATTTTATTATTCCGTGTTTTGATTTTTCATATAAAAATGTGTCATATTTAGATCATTGTAATAATGTTTTGAAATCAATGAAGTAGTTTTTTTACGCGTTTCAGATGTTCTGTGTAACGTCCTCTTAAGAATTTATTCAAAGTGTAAAATAATTAAAATATATTTAAAATGTGTTCCGAATGTATAAAACCATTTTCGCAGTCCATTTTGGTTACATGTATCCCGAGCGAATGAAATATATATATATATATATATATATATATATATATATATGTGTGTGTGTGTGTGTGTGTGTGTGTGTATGTGTGTGTGTATATATATATGTATATATATATATATATATATATATATATATATATATATATATATATACTTGTCGGCAAACCCCGCGTTGCGCGGTCTGAAAATTCGTTTAGATATCATATTTTATTCGTCCAGATATTGTATTTCTTATAGAGTGTATTCTCTATTGATTATTATACTTTACCAAATATCTAGAAATTATTTCTAAAGTAAACATGTATATGACTTAAGTGCGTTGAACCAGAATTGGAACTAAAACATATAACTCTCCAGCTTTATCCGTTACCCTCTGAGAGATATATTTCTTTCTGATATATATATATATATATATATATATATATATATATATATATATATATATATATATATATCCGAATCAGCTACATGGTAAGCAGTTGATGATCCCCGTTTTCTATTTACAAAATTTTAGTTAAGGTTTTCTCTCTTCATACTTATGTAGTTTAATTCTGTTTTAAAATTGAAGATTTTTACGAAATTGTCTTTTGCAAGTGCTATTGCTATTTAACAACTTTAGTTACTGTCTTTTTTTTTCATCCTTATATAAATGACTTATCTTTTGTAATTATAAACTTTTTAGAAGTCGGATTATATAGGTGCAAAGTCTGCGATAGGTTAAAGCTAATATTTTTTTCCCTTCCGGGAATTGAAACTGCATTCTTTATTTTTTTTTTAGCCTTTTTTATTCAAGGTTTTTTAGACTATATATATATATATATATATATATATATATATATATATATATATATATATATATATATATATATATATATATATATATAAATATATATATAATTATTTTCACGGCCAAACAAACACACACATATATATATACATATATATATATTTTCAATTTGTCTTTACATAAACAGTAATTTCTTGCTACCCAGTCATGAACATGTTTCGGTCTTCTAGTATGTAGTAACTTGAGACCTCATCAGACTCTATGTATAAAATAAATATAAAGAAAATTCTTTTGCTGAAAGTTGATTTTTGTTTTTATTATTGTTACATGAAAGGCTGTCCCTTCCCATATTAGTAAGAAGACATACTAGATAAGTGAAAATAATATTAGGATAAGGCTAGAATCGAACCCTCTAAGCGAGTGCTAAAGAAAATGGAAAATGGAATGTTAAGAATTCCATTGTTAATTCTATTAGAAATAGTTAAATATTGTTTATGCCGGAAAAAGATTCGATTGTCCATTCTCTTAGAAATCTGGATATTAAGTATTTCGGTTAAATGAAGGCCCCATGCGAGTTAAAAGATATAGTTTACAAATAGGTTAAAATTAAACTTGAGTATGATTTTGTTTGGCAAAAGTGTGTTTGGACAAACATATGTAAAGCCACGTGAAAGTTAGTCACGTTTGAAAACCACACTTCTGACGTTATAAACAAACATGAATTCTCAATATAGGAATTCGAAGTGAGTTTATGAGTCAAGAGTTGATGAGAGATCGTCAGTTTGAGAGGAGAGTATCTTAGAAGCGAAGTTAGAAGATTAGACCATGTAAATCAAAGTTTGAATTCCTGACATCATCGATCGGCCGATTGATGAATAAAGGAACCAACTATGGTTGTATCTGTTGTATCGTGTCGTCATTCCTTACAATAAAAAAGTAAATGTGTTTTTATCATCATCTTGTAATGAACTTTGCGTAACACTTTCCAAGCATGCGTCCTCCCCAGCATCATCATAAGTGAAGTATCTCCTCCTCTCTATATGTGTATAAGGAATGTTGCATAATATATCCCAGTCCGTATTTAATATGAAACCTCCAAGAATTGTTACAGTCGTTGTCATGATGTAATATGTATAAATGTCTTCGCATCAGACTTATCATCACCGCCGTTATATATGTCCCTAATATGAGTCCCCTGCTACGCAATATATATATATATATATATATATATATTATTATTATTATTATTATTATTATTAAGAAATCACCTTGTTCAACCTATAAATGTATATTTGCGCATATGTAGAAAACCATTTTAAGTCGACTTACTCTTGCCAAATCGATTTTTTTTTCGGTTTTGATAAATTCGCAGAATTTGCCACACTCTAAAATCACGATTAAATTTGTTCCGCAGGTCTAAATACCCTATTATCAAGTGCCAAGTCTGTAAAAAAATATTGACAGATGGATTTCGTAGAGAGCGTTTCTTACACAGACAGACAAGACCAATTTTATAATAAGACCTGCGTGTTTATTTATAAAATTGGTCTTGTCTGTCTGTGTAAGAAACGTCTGTATATATATATATATATATATATATATATATATATATATATATATATATATATATATGTATATATATATATATATCAGATATATATATATATCAGATATATATATATATATTTATATATATATACATATATATATATCTCAGAGAAAGAAAATTAAAACTATTAATTAAAATTTACAATCAACATTTTTTGTTCGACTGAATACTCCAAAAATCAGTTTACAACGTCCTTATTCCACGGAGTTTCAAAGAAAACTATTCTGCTCATCAGAGGACAGACATACATCAGCAAATAATAATAAGCTCTACTCTCTATTTCGTAATTGGGTTAGGATTAAATTATCTTGCAATAAATACTGATATTTACATTAGATTGAAGTTTACCATTGCGTATATCATTTAAACGCTACCTCATTTTAATTTTATTACTTTGATATATATATATATATATATATATATAACAGTAATCTAGGTACGTACATGCATGTTCCGGGGCCATAACCTTTTTCAACGTAGCTTGACTTTTATTAGGACTCGAACCCTGGGCCTTATATATATAAGATATGTATAAGAGGGTTAGGGCCCCGAAACATGCATGTATCTACGTAGATTACTGTTATATGTATATATATATATATATATATATATATATATATATATATATATATATATATATATATATATATACTGTTATATGTATATGTACATATATATAATACTAAAAGTCTATGGGTCTTGTATGTTTGCAATCAGATTTCCGGTTTTCAACATCCGGTTGCGCATGCGTAAATAGCAACGTCTTCAATCCGTTATTCCAATTCCGGAATTTTTATATCGCTTTTAATACAAACAATTTCATTTAATTTGATCAAATAGTTTTTTGTTTTTTTTCAACACTCCTACTCCCTCTGTTTTCGTTACGTACGCGAGAAATCTTTAATTCATGTCATTATAAATAAATAATTTTATAAAATCAACCGTAGTTTTTTTTTTTTTTTAACGGCTAAAAACATTCAACTTCGTGAAGTCTGTCGCAGTTTCAAAGAAAACACCTCTCACTTTCACTCTCATAGATTTCAACACTCCTAC
>NC_136521.1:40499894-40577394 GCF_053919585.1 Euprymna scolopes
CTATCTTATTACTTAGATTTAAGACCAGTTTTAGGTTAATATTTTATTAACTATGAAAATAAAGAATGACATTACCTTATATTTATTAATCCTCATACAAAATTCCGGGTTAGGGATCCTATTGTATTATTTATTATTTAATATTTTATTATTCTCTTTCGTTCTAATCTAACTATAAAGGGCGATAATCCATCACGTCATTAATTATCCAAAAATTAGTTGAAAAATTAAGTGGAACAAAGGACGTCGTTAGTACTTTTAACAGTTAAAGGGAGACAACTAGGACCGTGTGATGTTTCAAGTCTTGTAAATACTAAAAAGCGTCTATTAATTAATTTTATTAAACAGATACAGAAAAGGCTTATTTAACAAATTAAGAATTTAAAGTATATTTTTAATCTTAAAACTGGTTATATGCCCATGGGTTTTACTTACATCTGCCATCGATCCCTAATCTACTGGGTTTACTCATGGCTCCAAAACCAAAATTACAATTCGTGTATTGTGTTCTTGGATACCTAAATAAAATATAATATATCCTCTTAATAATTATTCTGACAACAAAACCAGCTAACAGCTACAAATGTGTTTCACTCCGATAAAAAGGTGTTTACCCTTGCATTTTTGGATAAAAACATTTAGAACAAGAGTAAATCAACCAACAGGTGTTCTATAAGCTTTAGTTGTAAGAGAGCAATATCAATTAATTTCTATTCCACTAACTGCTAATTTAATTTTTTAATAATTGCTATTTTATTGAGTTTTTTTATTGATCTGAAAACGGTACAACTTATTTCACCATCAATACTACTACAACTAAATGCTAAAAAAGGTTCGTGGTTATGGAACAATGTTTCTAATCATTGTTGAGCTTTATACTTTATCTATATTTCTTATCCAGTTTAGAATAATAGAAACTATATTTGCTTACTAGATTTGGATCCTTCGTTTAGACTACATCATTCCAATCTATTTACCTCTACATTAAAAAGGATCTTTATTGTTATAAAAAGTTTTACCTCAGTTACATTTAAGGCGTTATAGCAGAAACCTATTCGTCTGAAGACATCCCTGTATATCATCTAGCCTTTTATTCAAAATTTCTTCTTTCAAATTCATTATGTAGAAGGTTTCCAATAAACATAGATTGCACTTTTTTGATTTCCCAGGGTTATACTTCCTCCCCCTATCCATTACTGACCATTTCAATTCAAAACCCTTATTGTTTCTATTTCCCTGACCCAATCCCCTAATGCAGTTGTATTCCTCCTTTTATTTCTAATGTTGATTTTTGTACCCTCCCCCCTGCTATCGTTTACACCTTCTCTATTAGTTTCCATCTCTGGTTCCTTTTTAACGGATACTACATGATTTCTATATTTTTCATTAAATACGCACCCATGGCCCCAAGATATATCTTCCTAGTACTGTCAGGCAAAACATCGCATTCATACACTATTTCTGAAGTTAGGCATTTCCCACCCAACGGAAAATTGCCAGGTATTCTGCAATACATTTTCTGTCTAAGACACTTTCATTCGATTTTGACTCGTTATTATTCCTTATTTTGCTGATTTTCCTATTGTTGGAACTTATTATAATGCAAGTTCAGTTTCTTGATGTCGAGAAAGATAATTTTAATTAAGTCAGTAACCGACGCAGAGTCTGGGATACCCATTGTAACGTCAAAATGGTCCTCTCTATATTTTCTAAGTCCACAAATCCTTGTTATATTTGATTAAGGTTTTACTCGCAATTTTTATAATTTTAATTTCCAACTGTGTCAAGTCAGTTTCCTCTTCAGCTAGTTTAAGCACTCCCTCGAATAGTGTAGTGAAAATAGTTGGGTAGTACGCATCTATGTTGAACATGATAAATTTGCTTTTTTTTAGGGAACCTATCGAACCATTTGATTACTTCACCCGAAGAAATCCAGAGGTTGTGCTTAATTTTGGATTTTAAGGATGGTATGATGCTATCTAATATCTTTTACTGATATTACCTATGTCGGATGCGCATGGAGCAATAAGTCTAATACTGGGTTTATTATTGAAGTCCGGTTTATGGTCCTTCAATAAAAAGCGCCGGTTAAGTGGGGTGAAAACCTTTATTTTATCCTGAATGTTCATTTTCTCACAAACTTTTAATGCTGACAAGTTGATTCTAAATAGACCCTCTTCAGTTGCTTTCTTGTACTTATTATTAAGTTGAGTTATGTTTGAAAATTCATACTCTAAATATTCATAGTTTTATCTGCTGGAGCCATAAGGTTATAAGGTTATATATATATATATATATATATATATATATATATATATATATATATATATGATAAAGGAATTACTTAAACGGTTTGAAAGTCAGTGTCACATTTTGAAATTGAACAGTCAATCAATCATACAAAAAAATTAGTGAGACGCGTACAGTACTTGAACCTGCGCCTACAAATACGAAACGTTGGATTATTGACGTCGATATAATAAACTTAGTTAGAGAGACTGGTATTAGGTAAAGTAAGCTATGAATTATCTTATACGGATTCACATTAGCATCCTGGCGTTGATGATGAGGTTATGAAAAGAGAAGATTGGTGTTGAATATATTAAAGGTAACAAAGTATTTTACCCCGCTTTACCACACACTCCGGATCGCAGGACAGAGAACCAGAAAGATACTGATATTTGTCGGCCTTTGTAGCGTTGCCGTAGATGGTAGTATCATCTGCATAGATGTTGGCAAATGGACGAAATATATGATTTGGGAGGTCGTTGATGAAGATCAGGGAGAGATTTGGGCCTAGAATGAATCACTGAGGAATGCCAGGGTTAATACTGTGAGCTTCAAGTTTCCCCCAATCAACGACTGCCTTGATGGACCTTTCAAGGAGAAACAATTTTATGATTTAGAGGACATTTCCAGCTATTCCGTAGCAAGAAATCTTATGAAGTAGACCTTTGTGTCAGGCCCTTTTAAATTCATAAAATATGTCAAGAGCTATTGTTCTAGGGACGAAGCTTTGGTTGGTTGGTCGGTTGTTTTTGTTTTACGGCATATTAACCCTTTTAAGGTTATTTAATGCCGAATCCAGTGATTTTGAAGAGAAAGTTTTTTAATAGAATATATTTGTTGTTTTTTTTTTATGTCAGTTTCTATTTAATTCATAGTTGGGGCCCTTACATGTACTACCACTCCGCGTCAGAGTGGACCTGGAAGCAATGGTAATTAAAGGGTGGCTCCACATTCCCCAAAGCCCGCAAGTTGGGGCCTCACCACTGGATAAAGTTTAAGGTCATATCCAGGACCAGACGAAGCCGTGTTCAATAGATTCACTGACCCTGCGTGATATTACCATCGGAACATCAGCCGTTGATCTTTCAGAAGGGAAACCATATCACAGATCGTTTTTGACGACGTAATCGACGACTTCTCTAGTTGTGTTGGGTTGGTTGGTTGTTTTACACCATATGAACCCTTTTCAGGTTATTTACTGCTGAAGCCAATGATTTAGAAGAACAATCTTTTAATAGAATATATTTGTTTGTTTTTTTTCAAGTCGGTTTCTATTTAACCCATAGTTGGGACCCTAACAGGTACTACAACTCCGAATCAGATTGCACCTGGGGGCAATGGCAATTAAAGCGTTGCTCCACACTCCCCAAAGCCCACAAGCTGGGGGATCACCATCGGATATAGTTTAAGGTCATATCCAGCACCGACAACTTCTCTACTAATCATGAACTCATGCAACTTACTCATGACGCATAGTAGGCTGATTGGTTTGTAGTTAGACGAAGCAGACCGATTCATGATATTTTTAAATACTGGGAAGACTGTCTAAGTTTTCCAATATTGGGAAGCATCTTTCCTTTAAGACAGCATTTAGATATATTTTTTAAGTATTGGAGCTAGTTTGGATTGCAGATTTTTAGCACAATGTTTTGGATTTTGTAACGACAAGGTGGTTTGCGAGTATCAAGGATCTTGATAGGTTTGGAAACATCTTGTACAAATATATCTATGTGACTCAAGGTATTGCCAGTCCTGGGGGAAAATTCAGAAGGTAGGCTGTTATTATCACGCAAGGCGAAATTTTATACAAAGTTCCTAGCGTGTATTAGCTTTGTCAAATGAAGTTATCACTTCATACCCGTTGATGATGGTTGTGATAAAAGGTACTCATCTGTTCACAATCCTATTTGTTATGTGCCAAATCTTAGGCAAACCTGTCCTCTACTACCCTATTTTTGGCTTAACAGATAAGGGAAAAGACTCTCGCATTTTATATGCTAGCAGTCTTATAGGCGACTTTAGTTTCAGAATATCAGTGTCGTTGAAAAAATGAAAACAGTGTTGTCTATGTTACTAGCAGCATATTTGTGTAGGATTAGGATTAGGATTAGGGTTAGGCTATTTGGTTTACATTGATATTTTAAAGAGTATATACATGTCTACAACTATAGTTAGCCAATCTATGTTTGATGTTATAAAGGACACATGACATGTATATATATATATATATATATATATATATATATATATATATATACTAGTATTTCAGTCCGGCGTTGGTCGGGTGTTTCGATGTGTCTGTTAAACAAAAAACAGCAAAAAATGCGGTAGTAGGAAGGCAGGCTCGAACCCGGCGTAAAAATCTTACGTCTATGCTGTTACGACCACACTCAAACCGGAAGCGACATTTTTTTTTAAATTAAGCAAGACAATCTAAAGGAGAGAAAAACTTTTAAAAATATCAGCGACAAAAGTGACCCCCCCCCCTGTAGAAAAGTGCCTCGTTGAAGCGGAAGATAGTAATGTTTTTAGCCAATTTTTTCGATATTTGTTGTATGAAAGGTCGAACTTTAAATGATCTCGATCTTGGTAAAATCCGTCGCCTCTACTGAAAGTTTAAGGCAGATATGCAAACATACATACATACATACATACATACATTTATATATTGGTAACTAACAATTTTCGACACAAACCGATGAAAAAGCTTGCCCTATATCTGAATATCCTTTCTGCAAAATTTCAAACATTTAGACCAGAAAATTTCTGAGTAATTTGGAAGAGACCGCAGAGGTAATTTCTTTTTAAATTTGGCCCCTTTTTTGACTCCTTAACATTTATGTTTTTGGGCTCAAATAAAATTATTAAGTTATATCCATATCCAAGGAACCTATATCTAAAATTTCAAGTGTGTAGACCCAAAATTGTCGGAGGAGTTTGGTAGAGTTCTCAAAGGTCAAATCGTTGAACTTTGACGCCTAAATCACCAAACTTCTTGCTGAAAATCAATCACATCGATTTTTCCAAATCTCAGTACATTGTATATCAAATTTCGAGTTTGTAGGCTGAAAATTGATAGAGTTATTGCGTAGGGAAATGTATAATGACACACACACAGACCCACAAACAGATATTTTCACTTTTATAGATATAATAGATATAATATATATATATATATATATATATATATATATATATATATATATATATATATATATATAATGCCAGAAAACTCGTTCTCCAGTATTGCCATTGCTTAATGCATTCCTGGTTCAAATGAGACAGTCCTGTAATCTGATGATGACCGGATCAAAGCTATGGTGCCCTGAACACCTGCCGGCCCAGACCTTGGATGTTCCAGAGCCTTTATTTCCATTGACGCCCATATCCGCATCAGTGGTCATTGAGTGTCTGTTTGCCGTTTTAGGCTACAGCCAACCTTTTGTTATCGAGATACACGCCGATGGTCAAATGTGTATTCCATTACATATCAAGTAATGCCTGTGCTTTAAGCTTTTTATAGTGAGGAAAGACTTTGCACCGAGACAATCCCACTCTCTGAACAACTGCAACATTGAACCAAAAAGAAGAGAAAGTCAACATCATTGTATACAGCAGTCGTCGCAGGTTTTTATCAGGGTTTTTCTTCTCTTAGAGAGGTTGCCTTAACAACGGCTTACGGAGCTCTCTCAACGCATCATGGCATTTAATCCATGACTGGGACTAATGTTGCTGGGCACCAGAGCATATTCCACACGTCGGTGGGTTATGTATGTCGCAGCTTAGAGGGCCTAAGCTCCTCTGGAGGTTTCTGTCAGGGTTATCTTTGCCTTTGGTAAAAAGAACCTTGACCCACAAGGCAGTGGAGGTCCAGTTATACGGCGCAGAACACTCGCCGTTAATCAGAGCCCAGTCTGCATGGCAGTGGTCACGACGAGCACGTGGAGTTGATTTGTCTGGGAGAAGCACAGTATGACGCTAAGACATCTGTGTGCTTTTAACACACGTCCACACCAGACCTTGACCACCAATATATATATATATATATATATATATATATATATATATATATATATAATGTACAATTAAAATGTTCCCAGCCGTTTTTCGTATGGGCAATTTTACTGATAGTACTTTTAATTCCTTTCGAAGTAAACTCCTCCAGCAGCAATGCACTTTTTGTACCGTTCCAACAACTTCTTGTGTGAGCATGTCAATGACCTTCGGTATAGCCTTTGTCATCTCCTAAATTGCCTCATAATTTTACCTTTAGCTTAGGGAATAAACAAAAGTCACAGGAAGCAAGGTATACACTATTAAGCGAGACAGGAACTGTCTTGATGCCTACTCGGGTCAAATAGTAGGTGACAAGGATGGAGCATCCTGGAGACAAACTTTTCGCAAATATTCTGTATTTTCAGTTCCTCACGAATAATTGTGCCTACAGTTCCCACACTGACATCAAAATGTGCACTTATTGTCTCTATAGATATACAACCGGCCTTATCTATGAAATTCTTTATTTGGCCAATCAACTTTATTGTTCTGACTTTCTTACTCCTACCACACCTCTCATCACCCTTCACAGACTCCCTGCCTTCCTTGATCCTTTTATGCCACTCTAATCACTGATGCTTGATTCATGCAAAATGATCAAAAACTGAATCATTCCATACGTTTCTGTGGCATTTTTTCCAATTTTAAAACAGAATTTTACTGCATATCTTTTTTTAATTGTCCTCACGATCAGATTGCTGTTTGAACAATCAGGTTTTGTTTAGTTGTTTATTTGAATTTGAGATCTGAAAATGAATCAGCCATCTTATAAGATGTATAGCACTAACATTTTCAAGAGTCAAATTTTAAATGCCTGTACAAAAATGTCTGGAAATAATTGAAGGCATCGGTTATATTCAATGATGATGAACGAGGGTTTCTTGTCTTGCTTTTTTTTTGTTGTTGTTCTGAAATCTTTTCAAATATGCTATTAAGCAAAATTGTCTTGTTACATGTAAAACGGAAAGAAGAAAAAGTCACCTGTGAAAACGAGAATATCCCAAATGAAAACCTTGAATAATTATCTAAACTCAAATGTAAATTAATATTAAGCCGACTTCACAACTTGATAAAAGTAAATTATTGGATTTTAATTATAAGGTGAAGTTCGAATGATTCAAACTCGAGATAGATAACGCTAAAAATATCCACCCATTAATATGGGAGGGGAGATTATCTTCAAAAGCGTCCGGAATTGATAATCGAGCACCGGACTTTACGATGTAGATATTAATAAGTTCCTTGTAACCATTTACCCCTATTTTTAATGGAGAGTAAAGAATACAGTGGATGTGTTATCAGCAGCTCCAGTAACTCTCGATTCTCCTTTTTTGTTCGTCAGTCCTCATTCAAATGAGTGATATTTCTGACAAATGGTGAAGAAAAAGCTGCTTTAAAAGTCGGTAGTACTTGGTGAAGAGTAGTCTGAGATGTCGGAAATTTTCTGTGTCTATACTGATGGCCATGTCACTAGTAAGGGTGCTGGAGGTAAACTTTTCGTTTGGGCTGACGTTATCCGCCTGATAGTCAGGAACCCTCACCTTGGATCAACCACTAAGGAGGCTGTCCTATCAGCAGGTGCAAAGTACTGGGACTGCTATAATGCCATTTAGTGAATGGATTCTGGACCATGCAGTAGTCTCTGGTGGAGCCTCTCGATGCCATACTTTACCTTTTCATTTGCTACAAGAAAATCCTGTCTTTTTCTCTATTACTTTCCCTCTCTATCCTGCGCTAACCAAGCATGCCGACATGTTCCACAAATCCCAAAACCTTAACATGAAACATCTCCAGAAAAAAAAACTCAAATAAACCTAGAACCCCATCTTCCAACATAGACTCCTACTACCATGTCTCCTTCTCCAACATCAGAAGTCTATGTTTCAACCTTCCAGAAGACGAAACTGGACATATTCTTTCTAAGCGAAACTGAAATAGGGCCGACTACTTCCCTAGATAAGTTCATAATTACCGGATATTCTAACTTAACATCTAAATATTATCCCCAAGATCGCCATGGGCATGGAATATGTGTTTACATTAAAGATGACTTCGCAGGTGGCAGATATCTCTAGAGAAGATCCTAATTTACCTTATATGTGCTTCCAGGTTGCACTTGCTTACACACCTGCATTTATATTTGCCCTCTATCGGTCCCATAACAGCGGAGTTACTATCTTTAAGAGCATATCTGAGAAAATAGACCACATCCTGTCTGCACATCCCTCGGCTAACATCTACATCTGTGGTGACTTCAACGTCCATAACGTGGAATGGCTTACCGACTCAAATAAGACGGATGATAAGAAGTGGTTCTGTCATGATTTTGCCATTGCTTATGACCTCACCCAGTTTGTTCGCGGGCGCACCCGTGTGCCCGATACTACAGGTCAATATGCAAGCCTTCTAGACCTTTTTCTCTCAACTTCCCCTGAGATATGTTCATGTTCCATTCTTTCTCCTCTAGGATCCTTCGACCACTCCGTTATATCAGCTAAGATAAAAATGAAATGTAATAAGTCCCCAGACGACACCCCCACCGTACTCTATACCGATACTCCATGGCTGATTGGGATAGCTTCCGTACATTTATATCTGATCTACACCTGCATTCCATGTTTAAAAAGGATGTGTTCTCTGTAGTATCAGACCTCACCGAATGGTTAATTGTAGGCATAGACCGATTCATACCATCTAAAAAATTCCAACAAAAACCTACCAGCCAGCCATGGTTCTCCCCAGAATGTGCTGCTGCCATCACGCACAGAAATCACTTTTTCCATAGCTACTAACGTAATAGATGCACTGAGACTAAAGCTGCTTTCAGGAACGCCAGCAATCACTGTAAAAGAGTAATAAAAAATGCAAGAGAGTTATATGCCCAGTCTGTTAAATCTAAAGTAGCTGATCAGCGGCTTGGTTCTTAGCAGTTTTGGCAAATAACAAATAGGATCCTGAACAGAAGTGTGCATTCTATCCCAACCATTATCAATGGGGCAAAGGTAATCTCGTCAGCTTCAGACAAGGCCAAACTATTTGCCAATAACTTTGCAGCTAACTCTACCCTATGCGACGAAGGCCATCAAATCCTCATATCTCCTTCTATAACACAGAACACGCTAGGTTACATACAAATATCTGTGCATGAGGTCGCCAAGCTAATCAAAAACCTTGATTCCAGTAAAGCAACTGGACCTGATGGCATCACAATTATAGTGTTAAAAAAGCTTCAACCAGAACTTGCCCCATACTTTCCAAACTGCTTAAGCGTTGCCTTAAGGAAAAGTGCTTTCCAACACCCTTGAAAACCTCATTATTATGCCCTGTATTCAAGAATTCAGGTGATAAACTATCTCCCTCTCAGTACAGACCAATAAGTCTCCTGTGTGTCATGAGTAAGTTGCTGGAATCTATATTAAATAGAGAAATAGTCAACCACCTCAGCAGAAATAACCTTCTTAGTCACATGCAATATTGTTTCCGTTCTGCAAGATCTACCGCAGATGTGCTAACGGTTATATCTCATAGGATTGGTGAATCTCTTGACAAAGGCTTCCTTTCTAGGGGAATTGCTCTTGACATATCAAAGGCCTTCGACAAGTTATGACATAAGGGTCTACTTCAGAAGATTTCCAGTTACGGTATAACTGGAAATGTTCTCTCTATCATTAAATCATTTCTCTCTCATCGGCTCATAAGAGTAGTGGTTTATGGACAAAAATCAGAGGCCCAGAATATTAATGCAGGAGTCCCTAAAAGGTCAATCCTGGGGCCAACTCTCTTCCTGATCTACATCAATGATTTTCCCAAACATATACTTAAATCATTCGTTGACATCTACGGCAACACATCAAAAACTGTAAATGATAAAGATTTCTCTGATTCTATCTCCTCTGATCTCGAGCGCGTGGTTCAGTGGGGGAAGATGTGGCTGGTTACCTTTAATGCATCTAAAACCAAACTCCTATCCTTACATCATCAATGCTGTGATCCCCATCTGGCATCAATTAAAATGGAGGGCTCTCTTCTAGGAGAAGCCCCATTTTTTGACAAACTTCTGGGCTTAACCATCACTCCTGATCTGAAATGGAACACGCACATCAAGTCTGTTGCCAAGGTCGCTGGAAAGATGGTGGGATCCTTCTACCGCTCCAGAAGATATCTCACTACTGATGCAATTCTCTATCTACATAAAAAACCGTCCAAGAATGGAATACTACTGCCATATCTGGCAGGAACTGCTAAAAACAGCCTATCCTGCCTTGACAGAGTACAACATAGACTTCCTGGCTTAATGGTGAATGCCCTTTTCCCTTCCCTGCAACCTCTCTCTCACAGAAGGGACGTTGCAAGCCTATCTTTGTTTTATCGTTATTTCCATGGCAAGTGCTCGTCTGAACTCCAATCTCTGATTCCCCCCCTCGCCAATTTTTTACGAAAAATACTCGTCTAGCTGCATCCACTGGCAAAAACTTTCCCCACTCTTTTTCTGTGCCTAAATCAAAACGTAGATTCCAAGAACTAATGATTCTTTCTTAGAACTGCACGCCTGTGGAACTCTGTTCCTCTGCCTGCTTCCCATCTGACTACAACCTTGATGTATTCAAGTCCAACGTAAACAAATTCCTGATGAACCGTCCCCTTAAGTAGACACTTTATTAAATCTCCACACTAACTTACTGCACTTACAATAACGCTTATCCCTGAGTAACTTCCGGGCCTTTATAAGTGGTGACTATCTTGTAAAAAAATTGAATTCAAGTTTAAAATGAAAAGTCAAGTATCACGATGAAATTGTTGTTTAAACTGAAACATTAATTTCGAACGCACCCCACTCATATCAAAGAACCAACTGATTTTATATGTAGGGCCGTTCGGCTTCTGTGATATTAAAACTTTTCAAATGCACTTGTAATGTTTGGCTGCGTGAGGCGTTAACTTTAGTCAAAATCGAATTTTCTTCTTTTTATCCTATTCTTTCGATTATTGATTATCGATATACATCGAAGACATTGAGATACTAAACTACATAACAGCACTGCTGGGTACATAAATGACCTTCCTGTGAAATTTCATAAAAATCGGCCCAGCTATTTTCGAGTCCATAGTGAACGAATTCACAAACGCACACACACACATAGTCACATACACTCACATAGAGAGAAAACACCTTTGACATCATAATATATATATATATATATATATATATATTTGCTTTCCCACGATCGTAAATGTGACACAAGGGCGTTTTTAATGTGGGGAGAGGAACCCTAAAAGAAGGGCAAAAAAGGGTCACCTTGGCAGTATCCCCTCAAATAATAATTATCTCAGTATAGAGGGTTTCACCGCCATTGACCAATGACCAATTAACATCAGAACAGATACTACACTTTGAGATATCAAATCTTTTATTCAGGTTAAAAAAAATACTATATAAATTAAACATGAACAAAAAATTTAAGCACAAGGTCAACTCAAAATGGAGCAGAAATGGGGGTCGTTGGTTATCCTTGTCACTCTAGAACTAAACAACTCTCCTTTAATATAGCAGTGGTGATTTTCAAAATATTTTTGTTAATTGATTAAAGAAAATCAGACCTCGTTGTCTTCTCGAGTGGCTTTGGGCCTTGTGAAGTGATGTTTCATTCTAAATAAGAAAAAAAAACTATGCAAAGCTAATCGACACTGGAGAAATACTGATGAACTCACCACTCAGATTATTTCTTGAACAAAGTGAGCTGATCAACTTTACCGAAATGAACATGCCCGACGTGTAATGGCCACACCCACGTGATTAACGGAATAAATAATTTATTATGTTCTTTCATCAATCATTATAGTGATTCTTCCGGTGCAAGCCAGAAGCGGCATTTTTTTTTTCTAAACATCTTCATAATTGACAATAATAGACGACAGAAACTCAATTAAACCTCAGCCAAATTGGACCCAATTAATAAGAACATTGGTGCATACTATATTTACACACACACACTCACACACACACACACACACAAACTCGCAAACAACGCACACACATCCATGTGCACACACACGCACACAGACCCACACACACATGCATATATGTGCATGTGTGTGGGAAGGTCGGTGCGAGAGTGAGAAAGAAAGTGATTGTGTATGTGTGCATGTGTGCGTGAATAATATGTCGGAATCGGACAAAGAGATTTCTCGAAAGTTACTGATCTCCATCGATATTGAGAATATTCCAATTTTTCGAATAACAAGAAAGACAGCTATATTATATACAGTGTATCACGAAAGTGATTACCCCCTCACTTTTCTAAGATACTAGAATGGGTGCCTGGCGTTGTCCGGGTATTTGGAGGTGTATGCTGAGCAAAAAAAAAAATATCAATTTTTTAAACTTTGACCACTATTATGACCCTTTAACATTTATTGTTCTGGGCTGAAATCAAGTTATTAAGTTAAATCCATGTCGCAGGAACGTATATCTAAAATTTCAAGTGCGTAGACCCAAAAGTGTCGGAGGAGTTCGATAGAATTCTCAAAGGTCAAATCGTTGAACTTTGGCCCCTTAACAGCGAAATTTCTAGCCGAAAACCAATCACATACATTTTTCGAATCGTCATTACCCTGTATATCAAATTTCGAGTATGTAGACTAAAAATTGACAGAGTTATTGCGTAGGGAAATGTACACACGCACACATAGACACACAGACACACAGACACGTTCACTTTTATAGATATATAGATTTAAGTATATCTCTTTATGGGACAACACTGAAAAAATAAATGTTTGGCACAAAAAAAAGAAGCTTGTCTGCAACATATATGAAAGAGATAATTTATTTTTCCCTTAAAATAACTCAAAATATACCTATATATATATATATATATATATATATATATATATAAATTAAATAATAAAATAAAAAGCTATAGCAAACATCTAAATGACTACTTTAAACACAGTTCCTGATTTCAAAAAAAGAAAAACTAAAAGATTCATCTGCCTTACTTTTAATGCTAGGTTTATTTATGGTGTCTTTTAAATTTAATAAAAATCCTCCTAAATTTGCTGATGAGGAGACCGTGCTTACCAAAAAAACTATATATAATTGTTCTACATAACTTCATGTATACCACAAATAAAAAGCACGGATTTCCGAAACGATCGTACAGATAATTGACTTTGTTGTTGTTCCTTCTTATGAAACTGATTTTTAATTTAATTAAAATTTGATTTTTAAATTAAAAAATTTTTTTTTAATTTTTAAATTGAAAATCACTTTACTTAATATATATATATATATATATATATATATATATATATATATATATATATATATATATATAAGAGCTGGTGGAATGACATTTTAATTTATGCAAATTGGTGTGTGTTATTATAGAATCAATCCTCTATTGATTATAATATATTACGAGGAATGATTTGCCCGATGGAGTAATCCGGAAAAATGATGATGATGATGATGATGATGATGATGATGATGATGATGATGATGATGAATTCCGTCTTCGTTTGTTTACAATATCATTTCATATGATATTTGAGCTTGACGATCTTAAACATAGTCTTTCTTCTCTTATAGAGAAGGATTTTGCTGGGGAATATTTTACGTTACGTCGGCCGGTGTAACGTAAAATATTTCGTTGTAAAAAATCTTCTTATTCGTCTATTCGAAAAAGACTAATTTTAAGATCGGATTTTTTTTTCAATTTTCGATTTTATCGAATGAATTTCTGTACTAAACATATAAAGAACACTGCAAGATATATAAATGATCTTTGTGTGAAATTTGCAAAAGAGAGTCTGGGCCGGCCGAAACCTACGAGAACGAAACTCACACGCGCACATAATATATATATATATATATATATATATATATATATATATATATATATATATATATATATATACTAGCAGGCTGTTCGGTGTTATCTAGTCGTAAGTAGGTTTAAATATATTTTAATTTATGAAGATTTCGTATTCATTATTACGTAACTTATTCTCTATTGATTATGATACTGTACCCAACATATAATAATTCTCCAACCTTATTTTTTTTACTATCTGAATTAAATCAATACCACAAAACTGAAAAGAAAATGCGATGTTAAAGATATACATGTATGCGCATGCGCACAAACAAAGCTTTAGTCGCTTTACGGCTGCATGCAAAGTCCTTTTTTTACCGATTTACAAGTTATTTTTAAACGCTAAAACCAAATGAAATTTTTCCCACCGGTCCGAATCCCTTATACATGAAGTTTCAAGTCTGTATACCAAAAATTGACGGAGAAGTTTTTTTTTTATAGCCCGTTCCCTACCAATGCTTCCGTTCAGTCTTGAAAGACAAAGGGTACCCATTAGGAGCACTAGCGCATGTAATTGTGAGGCAAGGGTTGTGCAATATCCAACCACACATCTCCTGGATCGCCACCGTTTTATTCCAGTGGCAAGGTGAAAACTAGGACGACTGGAAACAATGCCGAAATAAGCAGAGGGCACATACAGCACCCGAAACACCCAAATGGTCACTCATTTAGTACTGACCAGGTTCAACGTTGCTTACCTTCAGTGATCCAGGGTGAACCGGTGTGTCAACTCGATTATGCCCGTTCCCCACACAGCCAAACAGCGACACTTGATCAACAAATATGTTTTGGTGAACTTATATTTTTTTTCTGGTTAGCACAAAAATAGTTTTGTGAACACAAAACTAATAACACGAAGCAAACAAGTTTATTATGATTTCTTTGAAAATAGTATCGGTTGTATTTTGAATACAGAACTTACCCACCTGTTATAAATTATGTATTAGTAAATACTCAGAACGTAATATTATGCTACATAGTTCAATACAAATAATGAATTCACGTTCAAAGAGACAATCTTTAAATTACTCATACAGCGTAACATCTTTTCGTAGACAATGTTCCTTTTATCCTTTTTTTAATGTTTCATTAACTACGTAACGTTTTATTTTATTTTTATTTTTTTTGTCTTCGGTGAAAATCTACCGCAAGTCGAAACTACTACGTTTCTTTCCCATGCCGTTACAACAATGATTGCACATTATTATTATTATAACGATATACGAAAACGAGGCTATATAAAAGGGAAGTCGCTGATATATCCTTTTCTAGGGCTGGCAGATTTGCGTTTTTAAAATTAAAGTTCGTAACATTATGCTTTTTCTAAAGCACTTGGTACCTTCAGAAATTGTATTTGACTTTTTTCAACATGTGACGTACGAACAAACTACTTGGAGAAGCATATGGATTATATGAATTTGGCTTAAAAGTTTTATATAAAATTATTTAATGACGTAATGAATTTTGCTTGAAAATTTTATTTAAAATTCTTTAATGACGTAATGAATTTTGCTTTAAAATTTTATTCAAAATTCTTTAATGACGTAATGAATTTTGCTTTAAAATTTTATTCAAAATTCTTTAATGACGTAATGAATTTTGCTTTAAAATTTTATTCAAAATTATTTAATGACGTAATGAATTTTGCTTTAAAATTTTATTCAAAATTATTTAATGACGTAATAAATTTTGCTTTAAAATTTTATTCAAAATTATTTAATGACGTAATGAATTTTGCTTTAAAATTTTATTCAAAATTATTTAATGACGTAATTAATTTTGCTTTAAAATTTTATTCAAAATGATTTAATGACGTAATGAATTTTGCTTTGAAATTTTATTTAAAATTATTTAATGACGTAATGAATTTTGCTTTAAAATTTTATTCAAAATTATTTAATGACGTAATGAATTTTGCTTTAAAATTTTATTCAAAATTATTTAATGACGTAATGAATTTTGCTTTATAATTTTATGTAAAATGATTTAATGACGTAATGAATTTTGTTTTAAAATTTATTTAAAATTATTTAATGACGTAATGAATGTTGATGTAAAATTTTATTCAAAATTATTTAATGACGTAATGAATTTTGCTTTAAAATTTTATTCAAAATTATTTAATGACGTAATGAATTTTGCTTTATAATTTTATGTAAAATTATTTAATGACGTAATGAATTTTGTTTTAAAATTTATTTAAAATTATTTAATGACGTAATGAATTTTGCTTTTAAATTTTATTCAAAATGATTTAATGACGTAATGAATTTTGCTTTAAAATTTATTTAAAATTATTTAATGACGTAATGAATTTTGCTTTAAAATTTTATTTAAATTATTTAGTGACGTAATGAATTTTACTTTAAAGTTTTATTTAAAATAATTTAATGGTGCAATGAATTTTGCTTTAATGTTTTATTTAAAATAAGTTAATGACGTAACGAGTTTTGCTTTAAAATTTTATTTAAAATTATTTAATGACGTAGAGAATTTTGCTTTAAAGTTTTATAAAAAATTATTTAATGATGCCATGAATTTTTCTTTAAATTTTTATTTAAAATTATTTAATCGCGTAATTAATTTTGATTTAAAGTTTGATTTAATATTATTTAATGACGTGAATAATTTTTTGTAAAAGGTTTTTCTTAATTATTTAATAATGTAATGAATTTTGCTTTAAAGTTTTAAAATTATTTAACGATGTAATGAATTTTGCTTTAAAGTTTGATTTAAAATAATTTAATGATGCAATGAATTTTGCTTTAATGTCTTATTTAAAATTATTTAATTACGTAATGATTTTTTTTAAAGTTTTATTTAAAATTATTTAATGCCGTAATGAATTTTGCTTTAAAGTTTTATTAAAAATAATTTAACGGCGTGGAGAATTTTGTATTAAAGTTGTTTTTTTTAATTAATTAATGACGTAATGAATTTTGCTTTAAAATTTTATTCAAAATTATTTAATGACGTAATGTATTTTGCTTTATAATTTTATGTAAAATGATTTAATGACGTAATGAATTTTGTTTTAAAATTTATTTAAAATTATTTAATGACGTAATGAATTTTGCTTTTAAATTTTATTCAAAATGATTTAATGACGTAATGAATTTTGCTTTAAAAGTTATTTAAAATTATGTAATGACGTAATGAATTTTGCTTTAAAATTTTATTTAAATTATTTAGTGACGTAATGGATTTTTCTTTAAAGTTTTATTTAAAATAATTTAATGACGTGAAAAATTTTGTATAAAAAGTTTTTTTTAATTATTTAATGACGAAATTAATTTTAATTTAAAGTTTTATAATTATTTAATGGCGTAATGAATTTTGCTTTAAAGTTTTATTTAAAACAATTTAATGATGTAATTAATTTTGCTTTAATGTTTTATTTAAATTATTTAATGATGTGAACGAGTTAGTATTAAAGTTTTTTTAAATTATTTAATGATGTAATGAATTTCGCTTTAAAGTTTAATAATTAATTTATGATGCAATGAATTTTTCTTTAAATTTTATTTAACATTATTTAATGACGTAATGAATATTGCTTAAAAGTTTGATTTAAATTATTTAATGACGTAATGAATTTTGCTTTAATGTAATATTTAAAATTATTTAATGACGTAATGAATTTTGTCTTAAAATTTAATTTAAAATGATTTAATGACGTAACGAATTTTGCTTTAAAGTTTTATTTAAATTATTTAATGATGTGAACGAGTTAGTATTAAAGTTTGTTTAAATTATTTAATGATGTAATGAATTTCGCTTTAAAGTTTAATAATTAATTCATGATGCAATGAATTTTGCTTTAAAGTTTAATTTAAAATTATTATATGACGTTATGAATTCTAATTTAAAGTTTTATTTATATTTTTTAATGACGTAACGAATTTGCCTTCAAAGTTTTATTTAAAATTGTTTAATGACCCAATGAATTTTGCTTTAAAATTTTATTTAAAATTATTTAATCACGTAATTAATTTTGCTTTAAAGTTTGATTTAATATTATTTAATGACGTGAAAAATTTTGTATAAAAAGTTTTTTTTAATTATTTAATAACGTAATGAATTTTACTTTAAAGTTTGATTTAAAATAATTTAATGGTGCAATGAATTTTGCTTTAATCTTTTATTTAAAATAAATTAATGACGTAACGAGTTTTGCTTTAAAATTTTATTTAAAACTATTTAATGACGTAGAGAATTTTGCTTTAAAGTTTTATTAAAAATTATTTAATGATGCCATGAATTTTGCTTTAAATTTTTATTTAAAATTATTTAATCGCGTAATTAATTTTGATTTAAAGTTTGATTTTATATTATTTAATGACGTGAATAATTTTTTGTAAAAAGGTTTTCTTAATTAATTAATAACGTAATGAATTTTGCTTTAAAGTTTTAAAATTATTTAATGATGTAATGAATTTTGCTTTAAAATTTGATTTAAAATAATTTAATGATGCAATGAATTTTGCTTTAATGTCTTATTTAAAATTATTTAATTACGTAATGATTTTTTTTTAAAGTTTTATTTAAAATTATTTAATGCCGTAATGAATTTTGCTTTAAAGTTTTATTAAAAATAATTTAACGGCGTGGAGAATTTTGTATTAAAGTTGTTTTTTTTTAATTAATTAATGACGTAATGAATTTTGCTTTAAATCTTTTAATTTATTTTTGACGTTTGTATGATTTGGCTTATTCAGACTACTGTTCACACTTTTAGTGTTAATTGAATTACGTTTCGGTCGGTTTAATCTTCGACCTTCTTAAGGTGGTCTTTTCGAACTCTGGAATCTGCCCAAAATTTCGAATGCAACTCTTTATTATATCAACGGGATAAGCATCTTTTCATTCCATCAGCCATGACTGAGTGGATCTTTTTTTTACATGGTAGTCACCAATTATTAAGGCCCGGAAGCCACTGGGGGATAAGGGTTATTGCGTATACAGTAAGCAATGGGATAGTATCGTAGAAATCGTTAGTATTGGATATTTGATAAAGTGTCTTACGTAAGGAAGCGGTTCAGGAATTTCTTTATGTTGGACTTGAAGACATCCAAATTGTAGTTAGGTGGGAAACAGGCAGACGGAAGAGAGTTCCACATGCGTGCAGTTCTAAGAAAACAAATCTCCCAAGTAATTAGCGATTGTATTTGTAGTATCGATTGCTTCGATTTAAATTTCTGCTCATGAAAATCGCTTTATTTATTTGCAGTTTATTATCTCAAAAAACTAATAAATCTCTCTTATTTTTCCGCATGAGATATATTTAACAATGTATTTATGTCATTACTAGCTTTTCAGCCCAGCTTTGCCCGGGCACTGTGTACTATTCACAAGTTTATGTGCTAATATATGTATGTATATATATATATATATATATATATAGATATATATGTATATACATATATATATATATAAAGTTGAATGTGTGTGTGTGTGTGTGTGTGTGTGTGTGTGTGTGTGTGTGTGTGTGTGGTCATGAATAGGCTCCTATATGGTTGACTATTTAAAAAAAATGATTACATATAATGATAGAAGATGTATCGAGGCACAGGAAAGGGTATGTTTGATCTGGTAGAACGGTGGTTAATTAATTGTGGGATCTGCGTTTGCGCCTGGTCCACAAAGTATGGAAATAAAAAATTTAAAAATGAAAAAAAAAACCCTTTACAGGTGTTTTTGATATAGATGTACATAATAATACTTTGATAAGTATGTTTTAACTTAAATAGGGATGGTATAATAAAATTGTGGAGTCTGTTTTCGTGCCTGGCCTCCTAGAATGGAAATAGGCACAAACTTTAATAAAGACTTTTCATATCTATCTGCGTAAGTATATTTTGATAATTATGTTTCAGTTTGAAGAAATATGGTATAATAAAATTATGGGGTGTTCGTTCGCACCTGACCTCCATAGAATGGAAATATGTCACAAATTTTAACAAGGTTTTTTTTTTTAATATAGATCCACAGAATAGTGTGATAAGTGTTTCAGTGTGAACAGGCATAGTATAAAAAAATATGGGGTTTATCTATATTATTTTTACTTTCATCATATTTTGCTTTGGTTTTAATACGCCCAAATTCAACCCAAATTTACAACTCTTCCTTTTCATAACCTATTATAATTTAATAAATCCGAGTCCATTTTATGTAGGCTGTTTATGAACCCAGTCAACGACGGGTACTTTTGCTAGTATATATATATATATATATATATATATATATATATATATATATATATATATATATATATATATATATGAAAATGGGATGACTGAGGGTCTTTTGTATCCATAATAAAAAGAATGGCAGAGGGAAAACCTTTAATGAAGGTTAAGGAAAAAAATAGATAGATAATGGTGTAGAGTCGGCCGACCAGGTTTCGCCCTCACTTTTCAAGAGCCAAATCGAGGGGTGTTTATTTATTTGTTTTTTTTATGTAAGGCCTATTCTTTCTATGGTAGGGTCTGCACAACACAATGTGGCAAAATGGATTTTCAACATTTTACAGCCAGTAGTGAATTATTATAGTAACTACTGCTTCAAAGATTCATTTGAGTTTGCTGATTTTATGCAAAATTACAAAGGAGCCAATAAATCCATGTACTCTTATGCTATTTGCAACTTATTCACTTGTGTCCCTATTTTGGAGACAATAGATATCTGTACTGATTTTTTTATATCGTAGTCAGATATCACCTCTTTCCATTCCTGAAAATATATTTATTGAAATAATGAAATTTGCCACATCGGTGGAATCCAGTTTCAACCATATAATGTATCATCAAATAGATTGCGTGGTAATGGGGTTGGTTCTTGGATCAATAATGGCGAATATATTTGTGGGATTCTATGAAAAACAATTGTTATCTGGACCCATAAAACTGTTAGCCTACTTTCGATATGTAGATGATACATTTTGTCTATTCAATAATCAAACAGAGGCAAAAAAAATTCTTTACTTTACTCAACAAAATGCATCCCGTATTAAAGTATACTTATGAGGGTGAAAGCAATTCTAATTTAGCCTTCCTTGATGTATTGATAACGAAAACTCCATTAAATTATCTGACATCAATTTACCGTAAACAACATCTACTGGGCTGTATACAAGCTGGGATTCATTTTGCCCTAACAAACGGAAGTGTAATACTTTGTCCAATAATGGGTACTCCTTTAATGTGATTAACTCCGTCATAAAAAGGAAAATAAATAATTTTTCCCAAATAAAAACTAAGATGGCGGCTAAATGTGCAATTTACATTCGTTTACCTTGGTTAGGGATAATGAGTGAAAAATTCGCCAAACAGATTAGCTCAGCTGTAGAACATTGCTATTTTTGCTTCCAATGGACGTGTGGTATTTGCGACAAAACCATTATTTCCATCCTCTTGAAAGGATGTTCTGCCCACCCAATCATATGAATAATGTTATTTATCAATTTAAATGTAGTTGCAGTGCTAACTAAGCGGGCAGAACAACCCTCAGTTAAATAGTCGTGTCCAGCAATATGTACGTAGTAAAATCCGGAATGGAATCTACCGAGCAACGGACATTTTGAGCAATACGTATATGTCCGTTATAACGGATCATATGCTAAAAAAAACCCGCGATGTGCATCAATTTCAGGAGTGACTCATTTTCTATCCTGAGTCACGCTCACTCGTTATTTTATTTAAAGGTCTTGGAGACTATTCACGTCCTGTTCTGTAAGCAGAAGGATTGTCCTTTGAGTTTGGACGTGATTTGTCTGTAAAGCGTTTTCTCCCCATTGTACAATTATCATAACGATGGATTTATTTTAGTCGTTCTTTCCTCCGATAATTTGATTTTATTTTAGTCGCTCCTCACGTTTAATTTCGTTTCATTATGACCATAAAATAACATTTAAAAAACAAACAAAAACCCCTCGAGTTGGCTTTAGAAAAGTGAGGGCGAAACCTGGTCGACCAACTCTACCCCATTCTCTAATTGTTTCTTAACCTCCATTAAATGCTTTCCCTCCGTCCTTCTTTTTATTATGGATAAAAACACTTTTCCATAGCTATAAGAAAGTTTTGTACCTCCCAAAAAATATTTATATGTATATATATATATATATATATATATATATATATATATATATATATATATATATATATATATATCCTAGCAAAAGTACCCGTCGTTGACTGGGTTCAAAAACAGCCTACAGAAAATGGACTCTGATTTATGAAAGCAAGATAGGTTATGAAAAGGAAGGGTTGTAAAGAGATAACTTCGAATTTGGGGCATCAAAATTAAAGCAAAATATGATGAAAGTAAAAATAAAATAGATAAACCCCATAATTTATTATACCATATCTGTTCATATTGAAACACTTATCACAATATTCTGTGGATCTATATTAAAAAAACTTTGTAAACCTTTGTGACATATTTCCATTCTATGGAGGTCAGGCGCGAACGAACGCCCCATAACTTTAATATACCATATTTCTTCAAACTGAAACATAATTATCAAAGTATACTTACGCTGATTGATATGAAAAGTCTTTATAAAGTTTGTGCCTATTTCCATTCTATGGCGGACAGGCGCGAACGCAGACTCCACCATTTTATTATACCATCCCTATTTAAGTTAAAACATACTTATCAAAGTATTATTATGTACGCAGACGCCACAATGTTAATGAATCACCTTTATGCCAGATCAAACATACCCATTCCTGTGTCTCGATACATCTTCTACATTATATGTGATCAGTTTTTTTATAATAGTCAAGCATATAGGAGCCCATTCGTGACCAGACACACACACAAACGTTCAGCTATATATTATAGACATTAAAATGCTTGACTCATGTCTAGGTAACCTACATCTAAAATTTCAAGTGATAGGCCCAAAATTTGTGGAGGATTCTTTCAGCTTTGACATCTTGGCGGCCACATTTCCCCCCAAAACTGATTACAAAGCTAGCTGCATTACAGAATATCCTTTATGTAAAATTTCAAATTTTTAGACCCAAATTTTGCTGAATAGTTTGCTAGAGACCTCAAAGGTAAAATCGCTGGAACACTGACCTTTTGGTAGCCAAATTTTCGGCCAAAAACCGATTAAAACGCTTGCCCTATATCTGAATACACTTTATGTAAAATTTCAAATGTTTAGACCAAAAATTGTCTGCGAGATCACATTTTTTAAACTTTGGCCCCAATTTTGACCTCTTAACATTTTGTGTTTTGGTCTCAAAGGAAATTAAAATTTTGATCCATGTCTAAGGAATCTACATCTAAAATTTCAACTGTTTAGACCCAAAATTTGCGGAGGAGTTTGGTAGAGTTTCAAAGGTTAATTCGTTGAGCTTTGCCCCCTTGACAGCCAAATTTCTGGCCGAAAACTGATTAAAAAGATTTTCCCAAATCTCAATACCTCTTATGTCAAATCTTGAGTCTGTAGACTGAAAATTAACAGGGTAGTTGTGTAGGGAAATATACGCACACAGACAGACACACTGACAATTTGTTTTTATAGATATATAGATAGATTATAAAAATATGTGACTTATATAACAGACAGGCACACACATAGAGGCATACAGAAAGTGATCCTTATGTTTTGATATATGTGAGTATGTTGTTTTGCATATGTCAATTGAATGATTGAAGGCCCTCTTTCGTGTGGCCAGCGTGTGGATGGTCCTTGGCGATGTCTTTTTCATCAATACTAATACGGAGATATGCATGAATGGTGGGAGCCTGTCACACAAGTACTTAAGGAGGCATCGGAAAAGGGGAGGAGCAGATAATAAAATGGTTTGCAAGGTAAAGTGTGTTTTCTAAAACATAATTAATTAAAAAGATGAAAGAAAATAGGATAATGTACGGAGGATAGGAAGGGCAAGATAAGAAATATATTTCCTGAGATGGAAGAATAGAACGGGGGTAGAATGGGAGATGAAAAGAGTAAGGTGAGAGGATAGAGGCAAACAAAAAAGAAAGGGCAGGAGAGGGACAAACTAGCTCTATTCCTACGAAAATGCGATTTTCAAACTTACGAGTGACACATCAATGAAAATTCTCTTTCAACGTTACGATGGACCGGCCGATAAAAATGCTATTTCAAACTAAATTGTGATAGACCAATTAAAATATAATTTCAAAGGTTTGAGTGGCAGACCAAAAAAATGCTGTTTACATATTTCTGCAAGCTTTGCAATCATGCCCACATTCCTTTATTTTCCTTTAAAAGTCAATAAATTATATTTCTTTTGATAAGTTAAAAGCAAAATAAATTCAAGAATTGATCAAATAATTACATTCTGCGTTACAAAACAGATGCTTCCAAGAATTGTGCATGTTAGCCGACTTAAAGACATAAACGAAAAGATGGTCAAAATGTTAAAATTTGGAATATAGACTGTTGTCATTTAAACACACACACATACACACACACACACACACACACACACACACATATATATATATATATATATATATATATATATATATATATACTCATTAACAAAAAAAATGGGCCAGGAAAGAAATTTACAATTTATTGCACAACATGCAATTAAATAATAAACAAAAATGAGTAAAAAAATATAAAGAGCAAGATATTTACTTTAATAAAAACTTAGTATGGAATGGAATTGCCCTTAGATCTTTTTAAAAGATCAATTCTTTTTATCATGCTCTCAACCAACTTGGAGCACTGTGAAGAGGAGATGTTATTCCATTGTCTTTGTACTGCTTCCCATAATGTTTCTTTGTTGGAAAAAGTTTTTCTAACTAATGCACGAGATATTATAGCCCAAATATTTTCCATTGGGTTTAAATCTGGGCTTTGGCCAAGCCAAAACATCACATCAATTGAATTATCAGTAAGCCACTTCTTTGTGACTTTTGCTCTGTGTGCAGGGGCATTATCAGGTTGAAAAATAATGTCATTGTTCATCTCTAACTTCTGGATGCTTGGTAATAGACCTCTTTCTAATATTTGAATGTATTCTTTGGCATTAATTGACGCATCACATCTGATAATTTCCCCAACTCTTGCAGCAGAAAAGGTCCCCCATACCATTATTCCTCCGTTTCCATGTTTTACTGTGGTTTTTATGCAATTCGGTGAAAATCTTTCTGCGGATCTTCGGATGCAACGTTCAGGGGCATCACTGACAAGGCAAAATCTTGATTCGTCCGACCAGAAAACATTTCTAAACCAATCTGCATCTTTCGTACCATAACATGATGCAAATTTCTTTCTGTCGCTGATGTTCTTCTTAGTTAACAAAGGTTTTTCGCACATCTTTTTGATGAAAATCCCATTTCTTTCATCCTTCTGGACATTGTCACTCTAGAAAGAGAATTTCCTTTTGCTGTTTCGAATTGTTTGCTATGGTCAACATAAGTTTTTTTGCGATCCTTCAAAACGGTCATTTTAAGCCTGTGACCGTCCTTCATTGTGGATGCTCTGGGGCGACCAGAACCAACTTTCCTGCTCACTGTGCCTTCAATTTCGAACCTTTGCCCAATTCTCTTCACAGCTGAAAGAGATGTTGCCACCTTTTCTTCTTTCAAAATGTCGAAAATCTGCTTGTAAGTCAAATTTGCCTGTCGTAATCCTGCAATTCGGTTTTTAATTTTTTCGTCAAGATGTCGTCTTACTTTTCTTGGACTCATCTTTAATACTAATAATCTGAAAAATACTAAATAACAGCTAATTATTAGCAAACAAGCGATAAAAATTTAAAAAATTGTTTTCTTTCCAATTTCAATCATGGACCATTTTTGTTTTGTTCCAATTTTAATCATGGCCCATTTTTTTTGTTCACGAGTGTATATATATATATATATATATATATATATATATATATATATATACGAACATATATATATATATACGAACGGGGTAGTAATATATATATATATATATATATATATATATATATATATATATATATACTAGCGAGAGTACCCGGCGTTGGCTAGTTGGTGTGATGTGTGTGTGTGGTGGTGGTGGCAATGGGTTGAATAAAAAATGGTAAATAAAGAATAAGCGAACGTAATAACCCTGTTTATATATTATAGAAAACCACCAACAACGAAACAAAATAAAGAATAAGCGAGCCATGTTATAACTTCTTTAAAAAATTGGAAAACAAAACAAAAAAGAAAAAAAACAGCGAACGTGATAAAAAAAACGAACGTGATGCAAAATAAATAATAACCTAACGATGTTTAAACTTCTTAAAATAATCGGAAGGACAAAAACAAAAAAGCGAACGTGATAAAAAAAAAGAAGAAATGGCATAAATATTCCCGTTTCAGTGTTAAAACTTAAAAAATTGGGGGGAAAAATCTTACATCTCGCCTAGAACGTGCAATCTTAAGATAACCACGCATCGATTGAACCAATGGGGCTATAACCGCCTGAGCGAAAGTAGGTGGTTTTTATATTTAAACTGATTCAAAAAAGAACTTTTTGTGCATGCGTGTATGGCTAAATTGTAATGAAGGAACGATTTTTTGCTACACCTCCCTATAGAAAATTGCCTAGTTGAGAGTGAGAAACTCAACTACAAAAAATTCTATATTTGAACATTAAATTTTTAAAATCATAAAATTTTAATACATTAACTTATATATATATATATATATATATATATAAAATACGCATCAAATGTGCTTGAAGCCAAATCACAACGTTATATGAGGAAAATCAACAAATATATTACTTATTTGAAATTATCACAAATATATTTCGAAGGTAGACTTCATATTCAGTGTGTTCTTTTTTTTATCTTTTTCTTCTTTCTTGCCATGTTGGAAATTTGGCGAAAGAAGTCTGTATAGAGCCGCGCATTGTATCTGGCGGTTAAAATATAGGCAGTGATGGTAGGCAGTAAGTCTGTCGAACGAAGGACAAAGTATTTAATCCTAGGTGCACAGTTTAGCTTTGGTCTGGGACGTTATTAATGGCTATAGTTCGCTTGCAAAGTCGAATGAATTCGACCAAGTACATTAATATATTGACTGAGCATTATTTACCCTACTTAAATTTTAGCGGAGAATGCAAGTTCAATAGGCTAGGTGGTGATGGTAGGCAGTGCGTCCGTCGGAGGAAAGATGAAGAATTAAATCCTAGGTGCTCAGTTTCAACGCTGCAGAGTGATGGAGGTTCAGTATTGGTGTGGGGCATTATTAATACCAATTGTCCAGGGCTTATAGTTCACTTGCAAGGTCGAATTAATTCGAGCAAATACATTAATATGTTTACTGGGCATTTTCTGCCCTACTATGACCGGAAGTTCAATGATAATCCAATCTTCATGTAGGAAAATGCTCCCATTCACAAAGCTGGCAATGTCAAGAGTTTCTATGAAGAGCATGATATTCCGTGTTTTGATTAGCCTGCGCAATCTCCAGACTTCAATCCTATCGCAAACGTATGGAATCACGCAACAGCTACGCAATGATAAATCATAAAATTTGGAAAAACTTTGGACAAAAACTGTAGAGAAGTGGGATGCCCTTTCCCCGGAGTATTTCTTTCAGTTGACTTGAACACTAGGATATTTCAATTAAAAATAAAATATGAGCAGGTAAAATTATCAGTAATATAAATCTCTCCTGTCTTCTGTTAATCCTGTTTGTATTTTTGTGTGTCTGCCTAAAACTTTCGACAGAGGCGACGAATTTTCACGGGATCCGTATGGTTTTTAAGTTCGACACTTCGGACGACAAATAACGAAACATTTGCTTTTACCCTCAACTAGGCACTTTTTTACATGGTAAGGGGTCGCTTTTTTCGCCGACATTTTCGAGGGCCCTCCTTTCGATTGACTAGCCTTAATTTAAACGTTCTCCATATATATATATATATATATATATATATATATCTGTGTGTGTACTTATAATTAAGTCGCCACCAGTAAAGAAAAAACAACCATAAAAACTAAGATAGGGACGAAGCGACGTTAAAAGTATAATATAACTTTAGATCAAAGCGAAAACTTAGACCAGTATACAACCGACAAGTTAAAAAAATACTAATACCTCTCCAGTGTTACAGCCTAATCACACGAAATCGTACTTCAACCTTCTTCCTCACCTTTACCCCCTTTCTTTCATCACACCTACATCCAAAATCCCTACTTCTCACATTCACATAATATACACCCTACTTTATTTACGAACCTAAACCACACCCTTATATCTTATAAACACTTGTATAGCTTTGACGTTCGTTTCAATATCGATTTTCTTTTTTTTCTGATGAGGTGTTATTCTTGAATTGGGGTTCTACAGAAACATGTATGCACATATGTTAATAATAACGCGAGTTTCATTAATAGGATTTACATCTTCAATACACACACACATACATACATACATATATATATATATATATATATATACTGGCAGGGAGAGGAGAAAATAAAATTACGTTTGAATCATAGCGAGAAGATTAGGGTTAAAAAATATGTTGTAATCTTTAAAAGAAACCGAAATATAGAGATCTTAAAGCCATAAACAATATGTTGGAAAGAGAGAGGGGGAGAGGGAGGGAGTGAGAGTGGAGTGGAAGAATAAGACAGTTGAACGAGGGAGAAGGCGGGAGAGAGAGAGAAAGAGAGAGAGAGAAGTGTAAGAGGACCAATAAAGGTAAGAGAGAAAAGGAGTATCGACGAGTCGAGCCGAGAAGGGGAGGGGGGTTGAATGCTGCAAGGATAGAGGCGTTGAGAGGGGGGGCGTCGAGGATTGGGCTAACAAAAACACATACACACACAATCACACACTGAGAGCAGCCAATCAAAGTGATCACGCTTCAGCGCATTCCGCTAATTCGCAGGCCGGACACTTCTACGACCTGCCACCGCCCGCTGACTTCAGACCTCCACCACAACACTTGCACTCGGCACTATCAAACCCCCGTCGTCTCAACGATTCATGGACTGCGTTTGTATTAAACCCCTGTCCCTTTCTTTCCAATTCCACGCATAAGTTTCTGAAAGAAAAATTTCACCGCTTCCCCGCTGTCCACGCCCATCCCACCTAGCTGGATGCATTTTTACCAGCGATTTTCATATAAAACCCTTACCGCCCCCACGTTGTGCGCGCCCTTATATGCGCCCTCTCTCCATTTCAAACCTCCAAACCCAGTCCTGCCACCAAACAACGCGACCATCTATTCCATAGACAAGCACCTAAAGAATATGAAAATCAGAAAAAGCAATGACAGCCCACTTAGCAAACAAAAAAAGAAAAGAAAAAAAGAAATAAAAAAAGATATTGAGAAGAACGAAAGTAGTTGGCAGTGACAACGGTCTTCGTTAATTGTCAGGTAGATATGGTAAAGGGCAGTGGGTAGTTATCGTTACAAATGACGATAGTGACATGTTTACTTGTTGTTCAATTTCTCCGGTCTATAAGCACACACAAACCAAGATTATTGAATACCGATAACAAAAACATATTTTTAAACAGCATAGTTATATATATATATATATATATATATATATATATATATATATATATATATATATATATATATATATATATATATATATGTGTGTGTGTGTGTATATATATGTATATATTAATATATATATATATATATGTATATATATATATGCGTGTGTGTGTGAACGTGTATGTGTGTCTGTCTGTGTACATTTCCCTACACAATAACTATGTCAATTTTTAGTCTACAGACTCGAAATTTTATATACAGGGTACTGAGAGTGGCGAAAATCTATGAGATCAGTTTTCGGACAGAAATTTGGCTGTTAAGGGGTCAAAGTTCAACGATTTGACCTTTGAGAATTCTACCAAACTCCTCCGACAATTTGGTGCCTAAACACTTGAAATTTTAGATGTAGGTTCCTTGGACATGGATCTAATTTAATAACTTGATTTGAGCCCGAAACAATAAATTTTAAGGGTTCATAATAGGGGTCGAATTTAAAAAAATTGACCGTATCCCCCCTTTTTTTGTTGCTCAGCATACACCTCCAAACACCTGGGCAACACTGGGCACCCATGCTAGTATATATATATATATATATATATATATATATATATATATATATATATAGAGAGAGAGAGAGAGAGAGAGAGAGAGAGAGAGAGGAAATTTACTGTTTGAGAATCATTCGTTGTTTAGAATTTCAATATTAAAATCATTTAACCGTTGAAATACCCAAGTGCAAATCTGAGTTTAATAATCATATCTATTTATTAGATTATTTTTTTTCAATCTTATGAATTCTTCTTCACGAAATTTAGACATTGTTTTTTTTTTTTTGTTTTGTTTTTGTTTCGTCTCATCGTGGAGACAATTCCTGGTACGTCTGCAGAGGTTGGAAATGAGGCTGAATTAATTTTAAATGTCCGATAATAGTGTAGAACATTGGATGTGCGCATCTATATATATATATATATATATATATATATATATATATATATATATATATATATATATATATATATATATAAATATATATATATAAATATATATATATATATATATATATATATATATATATATATATATATATATATATATATATATATATATATGTGTGTGTGTCGCGGTTGAGATTATCCGCGAGGTTTGATCCTCGGTAAAGGAGTCATAGATGGTTTCTTGGACGGGTTCGAATCTCCCGACCGGTAGTGTTCGCGTCACTTTACAGTGTTGATTGCTGAAAAGATGATAGACTCGTGTCTGTAGGTATATATATATATATATATATATATATATATATATATATTATTGTAATAATTATGCCAGCCCCTTTAAGAAACACGGTTCTTATTGTTGAGCACTTTAAAGTTGAAATAGACAGTCGGTCACCTTAGCTCGCACGCGTAGATCATGATGTTATAATCATTAGATCACAATTACATTTAAAAAGTAAATGTTAACCTTTCAACGATATTTCTTGCGACTGAGATTGGCCGTGAGGGCTGTTCCTTATAAAGTCAGAGATGGCTTCTTGGATGTGTTTGAATTTCCACGACCGGTAGTAATCGTGTAACCCTTCACTGATCATTCCCGAAAGGGTGAAACACGAGTGTTTGTAGGTATATAAAATGCCTATTAATTAACAGTGACATTCTACTAAAGAGCATCGAAGTTGAACATCATTCGATATTATTATTATTATTATTATTATTATTCCATTAACTTTACAGTGTTATGATGTTTTTCACCGCCCCCCCCCTCAAGAGCAAGATCTTATTCCAAAGCTAGCGAGAATTGTTAAAGAGTCAATTAGATGGAAAGCACCTGGCGGAGCAGAACTGACTTTTGGAGAACGGTTATGTTTCATCTGATTCCCAAGGAGTTCAGCTTTCATAAGATAATCAGGAATCGAGTCAAGCGCACCTATGACCATTGGCACGATAGAAGTTTTCTTATTCCACAATCTAGCAATCCCACCCTCAGTTTTTGAAAGTTGCGTATTTTCTCATTCTTCTAGTCTGTTAAGTTAATCTCGTTTGGGCACCACATCAATAATTTGGCATTCATTGGTCTTTTTGTTCACAATTACAATATCCGGTTTCCTGTGAGTTATCTCTCGCTTACACTGAAATCCTAGAGAATCTTAACGTCCACATTTTCCACTACTTTTTCTGGCTGATGTTAGTACCATTTGTCCGTCACTTGGTTTACTAACTTTTCGCACAAACTCCAGTGCAGATTTGTAAGAACTTTGTCATGGCGACGTCTGTACTCTTTTTGACCAAATATAGCACACGCACTGACAATGTGTTGCACTGTTTCAAGAGATTATTATTATTATTATTATTATTAGTAGTAGTAGTAGTAGTAGTAGTAGTAGTATTAGTAGTAGTAGTAGTAGTAGTAGTATAAGTAGTAGTAGTAGTAGTAGTAGTAGTAGTAGTAGTCATCAGAAGTTCTAACATAGGTCAGCATCAAAGCGTTTCGGCGATCCCGAAACCCATCGTGAAACTGTGGCCGAGGTATCTTTCAGGTTCGCATCGGTGGGTGATTCGCTTAGGAGACAGACTGTGAGGATGTGTGTCATGATATGCCCGTCAGCTGCACCAAACATTTGGTACATATTAGGTTAGTGCAAAAACAATATCGTTTTCTCACATATGTTACTTTTTTATGTTTCTGAATTAATTCATTGATGTATATATTGTAATATTATATATCATTTTGAAGCGCGTTTTTCGTTCTATCAAATCCTGTTATTCGTTACCGTTCTAAATCTCTCCATTTTTGCTGACTTTTCGATAGCATGGGCAAAATTAAAATCTGCACGTCTTTCTTGTTCCAGTTCAAACTAGGCTGATAAGCTTTCGAGACGGCTCCTGATATCATTAAAGCGTTTGGCTCAGGATTCACTAACAAACAATGTGGCACAACGAGGGTTCAAGAAATTTCGAAATTGTGACGAAAGCCTCGAAGATGGAGACGGACGCGGCTGGCCGACTGCGGTGGATAACGAACATTTGAAATCCTTAATTGAAGCCGATTCTCGCAAAATCACACGAGAAGTTGCTGTTGAACTCGAGGTCGACCACTCAACAGTCGTTCGATATTTAAAGCAAATAAGGAAGTAAAAAAAAGTTGGATAAATCGGTGTCGCATGAATTGAACGATAATCAAAAAATCGTCGTTTTGAAGTGTCTTCTATGCCCCTTCTGCGCAACAAAAACGACGCATTTCTCGAGCGAATTGTGACGTGTGATGAGAAGTAAACTCTCTACGACAACCGGTGATGATCGGCACGGTGGTTGGATGCCAGACAAGCTCCAAAACACTTCCCGGAACCGAAATTGCACTATAAAAAGGTTATGATAACTGTTTGGTGGTCTGTGGCTGGTCTCATCCATTACAGCTCTTTGAATCCAGGCGAGACGATTACAGCGAAGTACTGCCGACAAATTGACGAAATGCACGAAAAGTTCCAACGTATGTGACCGAGATTGGTCAATATAAAGGGACCAATTCTCCTCCAAGACAATGCTCGCCCGCATGTTGCTCAACTGATCCTGCAGAAGCTGAACGAATTGGGCTACGAGACGCTGCCTCATCGCTGATCTGGTGTAACTGGTATACCGATTTGCTGTTGCTAGTATTTTCATAATAAGAGCGTACTATTTATATTTTTATTTTTGGGGAGTTTAGATATGATAAGCCAGCTCTCTATAGGCTTTCAATAGACAGATGAAATTGATCGGCTGAAGAGAGCTAGATATTATGACCTAAAGCGGTTCCCTTTTATCAGGCTTGAACCGACGGTACTAGTGAGTTTTCTTATCTAAACAGTTGATCATCTTTCAATCCTGAACAACGCTGAGTAATAAGAGTTTATTTGTGACATTTTAAAAATCATGTACATTTATATAGTAATGTTGAGGATTTATTTGTCACACTCCAAAAATTCAGGTACATTCATAAAGTAATGTTGAGTATCTATTTTTCACATTCTAAAAATCACGTAAATTGATCAAGTTATGTTGAGTGTTTATTTTTTATTCAACTAATGTGTACTTTCATCTAACAATTTAATAAATAAAAAAATTGACTTATTTAGGATACGGACCGAGCTGAAATAATAACGTTATTATTTAGGAAGCCATTCTTAATAAGAGGTGAAGAGGATGTTTTCAACCATTCTGCAGTTTCATCTAACAATTAAATAAACAAAAAAACTGACTTATACAAAATACGGACCGTGCTGAAATAACGTTATTGTTTAGAATACCATTCGTAATATTGAAAGAGGAGTGTGTTTTGTAATTATTTTAATAAACAACCAAATACTAATGAACAAAAAACTAACTTTTACAGAATACGGACCGCGCTGAAATAATATCGTTATTAGAAAGCCAGTCTTACTATAGAAAGAGGAAAGTGTTTTGTAACTATTCTGTACTTTCATCTAACAATTTTATAAATACAAAACGACTTGTACAGAATACGGACTGTGCTGAAATAATAATATAATTATTTAGAAAGCCGTTCTTAATATGGAAAGAGGAGGTAATTTCACTTTCACCTGACAATTTGATAAATAATGTGCTTGACCTGACAATTTAATCAATAAAAAAGCTTACTTATCAGACACGGACCGTTCTGAAACGTTATTATTTATAAAGCCATTCTTAATATGAGGAAGGCGATGGTATTTTGTTAATTATTCTGTACTTTCATCTAAAAATTTAGGTAAAACAAAAATCTGACACACAGAATACTAAATATTCTTCTAAAAATTACTTTTTTCTTTAAATTTTGGTAGCATAGGTGGGGAAAGAGAAAATAATTCATATATGATGTACAATACTTGTCAAGAGAACATTAAACTGTACCATATATGTATTTACATTACCTGTCCTAGGAAAGGTAAAATTATTTCATATGCGCGCTGTAAATTACCTGCCCTATGGAAGGTACAAGTATTTAATACATAGGTTGTGTAATACCCGACCTAGGATAGGTAAAACATATTTTTGCACGAGATAGCAAATGATTCATAGATATCAAAAATTCCTCTATCCAAAGAATAGCAGGTATGTTCAAAATCAACCTCATTATTCTCATTGTTTTATATGGGCAGGAGCTGCTAAAAACAGCCTATCCTGCCTTGACAGAGTACAAAATAGACTTCGTGGCTTGGTGTATTCATCAATTAATCAAGGTGGCAAGTTGTGCCAGGTTGCCAGTACCATTTTATAAAATTCCATTTTCACCCCAAAAAAGGCAAACTGCCACTTTGATGTAAGGGACTATTATCGGGAGCAGAAATTGAAGGTATACTATGTAGGGATTTGATTGTAAACATGACACTTGAACTTCTGCATGTCAGTACAGTTGGGAAAGCAGGAACCCCGGAGGGGGAGTTCCAAGGTCTAGCAGTTCTGGGGAGAAACTATTAGAGTAGAAGGCTTTCTTACATCTAGGAATCTCTACTATGTCCGGGGGGTGGGGACTTTTTGAATGTTAAAAATAGCGCAGTACCAAAAGTGGATAAGCACTATAAAGTTTAATGTAGATAAGAAATGGAAATAGTTGAAAGAAGGTAACCCTGTTCCGAACCAAGGATAATAAAACCAACAGCAGCAAGCAGCAATAACTAAATCATTAAACGCAATTTATATAAAATACTCAACTTTGTTTGGTGAAATAGTTAATTCTGATCGGCCAATTCTATCTAAAATTATCCAGTGAAGTAAGCGAGAAATTAATAGTGAGCGAGTTCCCTTAATAGTATCTCTGCGACTTATGTCTCTGATAATAGCCCCGCCCCATACATCAAAGTGACACTTTGCCTTGTTTGGGTTCAAAATGTACAAAAAAAAAGAAAACAAAAAAGACCTTAGTTTTTTCAGATTAAAGTTTCACGATATCTTTTTTTGTATGAAATTGTTAGGTGGAAGCGCAGAATAGTTACAAAACACCCTCGTCTACCCATGTAAAGAATGGCTTTCAAAACATTAATGTTATTATTTCAGCATGGTACCAAAAGTGCGCAGGTACCACACACACACACACACACACTCACTCAATCACTCACACACATACACACACACACACACATATATATATATAAATATTTTTTCTTTTGAAGAATATATGTGCTGATGTGTCTAATTGATGAGTCCAATTGAGGGCGAAACTCGAGTCTTGGACTTCCGGTTTGTTAGCTTTCTTGCCTCTTATGTGCTGCAACGTTGTCTAGCTGTGGAAATAATAATTTTTTTTATTTATTTATAAATTCTATATTTGCTTCGATTAATTCGATCTTTTCATTGGATTCAAATAATTTATTATTTCGTAATGATTGATTTTTTTTTTAAATCCTAGTTTCGTTCCTTTATCATTTTCGTTATATTTATTTTTATTCTTTTTGTCATCGATTCTCTTTTTTAATCTAATTCTTATATTATTAACATTTTTTCCAGACAGACCAGACGCCTCCCACACCATCCAATAATTCGAAAACCTCACTGACTCAAATGATTCCGTTATTGTTAAGATTATTTATTTATGTCTTTTTGTTTCCATTATTCGAGTTTTTTCTTCAATTTATCTAACCTCAATATTCTATATCGATTATTTTCACATCGATCTTTACCTAGCGGTTATTCGAGGAAACTCCGTGGTTTTTCCTCCTCTGGATGCAGGTTGTTTTGAAAATCGATTTCGGGTTTATGTTCTATAGGGATTTTTTTTTACTTTCTAGTCATCACTTATCGAGGCTCGAAAACCATTCGAGGATAGGGGTTAATGAATGTAAGATTGTTGTGTAGTAATCGTTAACGGTATGAATTTGGTAGAATTTGATTATTGTTGGGGACGGCTTAACAAGAACTTGTGAGTTTGTATTACTATACACATAGTTTTGAAAAAGTTGTCAAAATATATATATTCTTTGACTCTCATGGCTCTTGTGGGCTGCGACGTTGTTTGGCTATGGAATTTATTATATACAATCTCGCACATTCTGAAAATCATATATATATATATATATATATATATGTGTGTATAAGAAATAAATGTTATCAAATGCAAGATATTTTTCCACCTAACTGGATAACGTTTTAGTGTTTTTATTTAATGTAACATGTGTATTCAGCTCGAAAAGCACGTAGTGTTTACCGATGTATTAGAAAATTTAAAATGGCGCCGGACTTTCTAGTGAACACGGTAAATTTGGGAAAATGTATTAAAAATAAATAAAAACTATTCAAAATGCTGTTAGAAACTCGCTCTGTCTATGTTACTGTAACATAGGCCTACATATATTCGGTTGGTTTTTAACATTATTTTGTATATTTTTTACTTTTAACTCATTTTCCCAAACTTACCGTGTTAAACAGAGAGTCTGGGAGGCATTATCAATTATTATAGAGAGACGGGAAGGTTATGCTTACTCTATGGCTGTCATAAGTAGTTAAGAGAGGTAAATACAAACATCGTAGGAAAATGAAGTATAGTGGTAGCGGTGATAGGACTTGATAATCAGAGAGAAAAATAGCAACTTCTTCCTCTGTAGATGGGGTGATCGTTATGATAATTGTCCTAGGATGAAACATAGGATTTAATTATAACGACGAAATGTTTTTAAAACGACGCAGTAAAGTTTCATATTTTAGACATAATAAATTTGTATGTGACATCGGTTACATAAACGTGCGGTAATTTGGTGCAGAGGGGAATTCTGCAATCAAAATATTATACCCAGGATGAGGTAACACACATTTATCGTCCTGTTTAGCCAGTTATTTTCATTGGCTTCATATTTTCGATCACAAGTTCTCGTCTGGATGGCTCTCGACTAGGGGAGTCACCATATTTTGATAAGGTTATGGGTTTCACCTTTACTCCTGATCTGAAATGACACACGTACATCAAGTCTGTTGCCACGGTCCCTAGGAAAATATTAGCATCCTTCTACCGGTCTAGAAGATATCTCACTACTGATGCAATTCTATATCTATATAAAAGTACGTCCAAGGATGGAATACTGCTGCCACATTTGGGCATGAGCTGCTAAAAACAACCTATCCTGCCTTGACAGAGTACACAATAGACTTCGTGGCTTAGTGGGGGATACCCTTTTCTCTTCCCCGCAATATGTCTCCCATGGAAGAGATGTTGCGAGTATATCTTTGTTTTATCCTTACTTCCATGGCAAGTGCTCGTCTGAGCTCCAGTCTCTGGTCCCCCCTCGCCAATACGATAAACACCCATCTAGCTGAAACCACTGTCAATAATTGTCCCCACTCTTTATTTGTGCATAAATCAAAACGTAGATTCCATGAACAAAGCTTCTTTCTTAGAAGTGCACGCCTGTTGGACTTTCTACAGCTTGCCTGTTTCCAACCTAACTTCAACATGGATGTCTTCCAGCCCAACATAAACAAATTCCTGATGAACCGGCCCCTTAAGTAATGACACTTTATCAAATCTCCAATACTAACGAATACTACAACACTATCCCATTGATTACTGTACACACAATAACCCTTATCCCCGAGTGGCTTCTGGGCCTTGATAAGCGGTGACCTCAATGTAAAAAAAGCAGGGGAATTAATCCACATACGCTTTAAAAATAGGAAAATCTATGAAATCGGAGGCAGATTCATGCTAATACTATCAAACAAAAAAACTATTGTTAAACACTTAATGTTAAACGTCGATTTAAAACATGTGTATATATATATATGCTATCCCTTTTCAAAATCTCAAATTCTCATGTGTATTTGTCTCCCTGTTAGAAGCAGAAATATGTAAGTAAATACCGATAAAATAAGGGCTAATAGGTATCTGTTTTACAGCCAGCAATACCCTCCGTTTGTAACTTTATAATCGGGATGTATGATTCGGCTCCAACTGTAACAATGTCGAGGAAAAGAAAATCGCATGTGGGGTAGAATATCAGTTACAAAGAAAAATAAAAGGTTTGCTCCGATGATATAACCCCACAGTTCCGTCGTAAGGTAATAGTAACCTGATCGGATGATCACGATTGTACAGATACACGGTCTGCATGACCTGTCGCTGTTCATGTTCTATATATCGTCTCTTTCCGGTGAATCGACTCACGCGAGTAAAGAGGTTCAAAAAAGTTATTATCAACCTGCTCACACATACACAGACGCATATCTGCCATTCCCTCAAACTCTCTCAATACATACTCACGCGGGGGCGCGCACACACAGACACACACACACACACACACACACATATATATATATATATATGTATATATGTGTGTGTGTGTGTGTTATTTTTTTAATTAACTTTTTATCTGTTCAGTTACATATGTTTCGGATGCTGGACCATGTTTACGATCCAGCAGCCTCGTCAGACCTTACAGTAATAAAAAAAAAAACATATTTGCTTCTGCAATAGTATTGAGCACTCTCTTCAGGTTTTTACTAATTATCAATTTTACTATATACATATATATATATATATATATAGTAAAATTGATACATATATATATATATATGTATGCGCGCGCATATGTATGTATTGAATGAGTTACATAATTGGTTGGTTGTTTTTATTGTACGGCATATAAACTCTTGTTGGGACCCTAACAGGTACTACCACTCCGGGTCAGAGTGGACCTGGGAGGAATGGAAATTGAAGATGTCACCACACTCCCAAAAAGCTCGCAAGCTGGGGCCTCACCATCGGACATAGTTAAGGTCATATCGAGTACCTGTATATATATATATATATATATATATATATATATATATATATATATATATTTACAATTGCAACTATTCTTAATTTTTTTTTTTTTCGGATATTCGTACTCATACCCAAATTCTGTTTTCGTTTCTTTTTATAGTTAATGAATACTTATTCTTCTGTTGAGTCAGGACCGAAAATATATTTTTTTTAAAATCACGTAATAAATATATGACAGTTTCTGCATTACGAAACAGGTTCTGTCAAGAATTGAAATATTTAACATGCAGAAAGAAATGACCAACATCTTGGAATTTGGAATATAGACATTTTGTAATAAATATCTATATATATGTGTGTGTGTGTGTGTGTATTTGTATTTATATACATATATATATACATATATATATATACCCACAAATATGTATATACATGTATATATACACATATGTTTATATATACACACATGTATAGTATATATATATATATATATATATATATATATTATATAAGTGAACGTGTCTGTGTGTGTATCTGTGTGTGTGTGTGTGTCTGTGTACATTTTCCTACGTAATAACGGTCAATTTTCAGTCTACAGACGCGAAATTTGATATACAGGGTACTGAAATTTGGGAAAATCTTTTTAATCCATATTCGGCCAGAAATTTGGCTATCAAATGGTCAAGGTTAAACGAATTGACCTTTGAGAACTCTACCACACCCCTCCGCCAATTTGCGGTATAAATAATTGAAATGTTAGATATAGGATCTAACTTAAAAATTTGAGTTGAGCCCAAAACAATAAATTTTTCGGGTCATAATAGGGTTCAAAGTTTAAAAAATTGACCTTTTTTTTTTCTCAACATATACCTCCAAACACTCGGGCAACGCCGGGCTGAAATGCTAATATATATATATATATATATATATATATATATATATATATATATATATATATATATATATATATAGGTGTGTGTGTGTGTGTGTGTGTGTGTGTGTGTGTGTGTGTGTTAGAGACGAGGTATTAAAAAGCAAAGTCAGTATCTGCGGGGATATGATGATCTTACTGGGGGTGGGATAGAAAAAATATCTACTTTTACATGTAAATGAAAACGCGTGAAGGTCGACGGTCACAGGTTAGTTTCGCAGGATTTGCTTCGAGTTTTACTTTACGGAAATTTGACGCGTGCAATCGTACGAAGAAAGAAAACAAAGACGGCTAATCGTAAAACGAGTCGGCGTTTTACGATGCAATTTACTCGGCGTTGTCCGACATCACATGTATTAAATTAATAATAATAATAATAATAATAATAATAATAATAATAATAAGAAGAAGAAGAAGAAGAAGAAGAAGAAGAAGAAGAAGAAGAACTGGCGGGACCTGTGGAAATTCCACTGGGGAGTCATTCATATGTAATATGTTGATGTTGGAATTATATTGTTGTGGAGACGCCCACTAATTAACATACGTGGTTGAACAAGCTATAGATAAAGGTATCAAGTCAGCAAGACCGGAGAGCTGTGTTCGAACGCCGGGTAGGCAAGACGCATGTGCCGGTTGCTCCATGAAAGACTGTAACACGCCCTCTGCCGGACAATATTCCAACTGCAGTACAACTGCACCTTTGTAAATATGTATTATCTTTACGTCTTAATATATTTGTTTTACCTTTACTTTCTGCGTTCGTGTTGTTATTGATACAGACACAACAAATATAGATGTTCAGCCTAAATGGAGACGATTTGTTATTATTGTAGCTCTTATTTTAAAACTGCAACAGTATTTACCTAAGCTAGTACGCTTAAATATGATATTTTAATCCTTGCATATATCGGATATATTATTATAGAGTTAATGTTCTATGGATTTTTATATATTATAAAGTTGCGATTTCAAAAATAAAAGAAAAAAAAACATATGATTTGGGTGCGTCAGCTTGTATTAAAACTGAAATAAAAACTTATGAAAAACTTTTTTCTTCAAAATCACTGGATTCGGCATTAAATAACCTGAAGAGGGTTTATATGCCCTAAAACAAAAAGAACCAACCAACCATATATATATATATAACTGTTTCAATACATACACACGCGCGCACGGGCACACACACATACACACACACACACACACACACACACATATATATATATATATATATATATATATATATGGTAATTTATAAAATATATATAATATATATAATAGAAGAGGGGCATATAAAAACGATAAACAACCACAGAATTCGCGCATAAGTCTGAAGAGTCCTTGAGTGGATGAAACACCGAATATTAAGTGTAGCTTAATCGCCATATATATTTTATAAATTACTAACTAGCTCTACCTACTTATTGAGCACTTTGGAAGTAAATACTTAAAGTTTACGTATAAATCTATACTTTCGTATATTAATTTCATGTGAGTAAATTAAGTAGTTATATATATATATATACATATATATATATATATATATTTGTTCGTGTGTGTCTATACGTAACTTTAGTTGTTTCAGACATAATCGAAAGCGAAACAAAAACAAAAAATGATAAAAAAATTTCTTGATAAAATTATTTATTAAAAATAGATTAATGGAGTGACATCAGTGATAATCGAAACCGAAACCAAAACTTTTGAAGACATCTTGAAAAATTGTTTATAAAAAATACAGGGTGTCCCAATAAAATGCATCACTCTTTAAATTACCATAAAACCAAAATCTATAACAGAAATTTCACCTGACTGTTTAAATGTATGTATGTTTGTATATTTGCCTCAAAGTTTCGACAGAAGAGATTGATTTTCACGATATTGGTATTATTCTGAAGCTTGACCCTTCGGACGATTAATATAAAAAAAAAATTAGCCAACACATTGATTTCTTCACCCTTAACTAGGCACTTTTCTACAGGGATGGGTCTCTTTTTTCGCCGATATTTTTTAATGTAACCCCCTTTTTTTTCGATTGTCTAGCCTTAATTTAAACCTACGTCGCTTCTGGCTTTGCGATTGGCGCAACAGCAAAGAAGTAACAATTTTCACGTATTTTACTTCCGCGCAGTACGGGTTCGAACCTACATACCTGCTAACACTTTTTTGTTTTTTGCTCAACACACATCCAGACTACTTTTTCATAAGAAAAAAGTTTCATACATCAAAATAGTGTGAACAAATATAGAAACCAGCCGATGATTGAAAGTGTTCAAATTATTGGCCATTGTTGTCCATGAGCAGCTGACAACGCGCACTGATTGAATCGAAAACGTTCCTAGTCAGTTCAATTGGTATGTTGACACATATTCTTTCAATGGTTGCGTTCAATTCTTTCATTGTAGCTCGTTTTATGATGTGAGCCCTGTGTCTAACATACCCGAAACAAGAGAAAATTTCATAGGGAGGGGTCAAATCCGGTGGGCATGGGCAGTACTCGATACTTCCTCTTCGTCCTAACAAACTATATCGAAGGTGACTATCAAGATATGCTCTTACGTCATGATGATAGTGGGGAAGTGTTCCATCCGGCTGGAATTGCCATTCTTTATTCCTAAATATATGTTGGGAGTGTTGTATTGCGTATTCATGTAGCAAGTTCAGATAATTTAAAGAGTGTACATATCTTATCGGGACACTCTGTAGATTACTGGAGCTATAATCGAAACCAAAGCAGAAACTTATGCAGAATTCTTGGTAAAATGATTTATTAAAGAAAAAAATGCCTTAATTGCCATCAGTTATAATGTACTCTTAATATCCGGAAGTTTCTATTTCAATGAGTACCGGTTTAGTTTGTGTAAGAAAACCGCCTCTGTGGTACCAGTCTTCAAGAATTCTGGTGAAAGAACTGACCCACTAAATTATCGCCCCATTAGCCTCCTCCCGCTTTTCGCCAAAATATTTGAGTCCTTAGTTAATCAAGTCCTAGTCCAGCACCTAACAGCTGCTAAACTCCTGACTGACAAACAATATGGATTCAGACAAGCCCGTTCAACAGCAGATATCTTAACTGTAGTTTCTGAACGTATATACCGTTCATTGGATAAAACAGGGGAGGGTAGAGCGGTGGCCCTTGATATATCTAAGGCTTTTGACAGAGTATGGCACGATGGTCTTCTAAGGAAAATTAGATCATATGGAATCACTGGAAGAATTCATAACGTAATTAAATCCTTCTTAAGTAACAGAAAAATCAAAGTTGTCCTCGACGGACGTACATCCAAACAATATGACATAAATGCGGGAGTGCCTCAGGGGTCTATCCTTGGACCTCTATTGTTCCTGATATTCATAAACGACCTCCCTGATAATATTGTTTCGGAGATGGGTATATTTGCCGATGACACCACTCTCTATAACAGATATGAGGGGAAAACAAATGAACACATATCCAAAAAAATGGCAGAAACACTAGAGGATGACTTCCAATCCGTAGTGGAATGGGGACAAAAATGGTTGGTCTCATTCAATGCTGCTAAGACTAAGCTTGTTTCCTTCAATAACTACAAGAAACCTTCTCTACCACCAATAGCAATGGCCAAGAACACATTGCCTGAAAGTACTTCTTTTAAACTCCTCGGCCTAACGTTTACAGGGAATATGAACTGGAATAGAAACATTGAGAGCATTGCCAGGGCTGCTGCAAGGAAGGTTGGCTCCCTCTACCGGGCTAGAAAACTACTTACGCCTGACAGTATCCTATACCTCTATAAGGCAACCATTCGCCCATGTATGGAGTACTGTTGTCACATCTGGGCTGGTGCATCTGCTGCTTGTCTCTCGCTCCTGGACAGGGTTCAAAAAAGAGTCGCCAACCTGATAGGTCCTGAACTGTCATCTAGGCTTAAACCTCTGTCCCATCGACGAGATGTTGCATCCCTCTGCCTGTTCTACAAATACTTTAATGGTGAATGCTCTGACGAACTGCAAACACTTGTACCTCCCCGACGTAACTACCCCCGACAAACCCGACAAGCTACTAAGTCTCATCCCTTTACAGTGGAGATCCCTAGGTGCAAGAAAGCCTTTTACTCCAATAGTTTCTTCCCCAGAACTGCGGGTCTTTGGAACTCCCTTCCGGGATTCTGCTTTCCCAACTGCAATGATATGCAGAAGTGCAAGTGTAATGTTAACAAACATCTTTCTACTCTTCTCCCTTCATAATGACCCCGCTAATTAATTCCCTAATAGTAGCCCCCTGCTTCAAAGTGGCACTGTGCCTTGTTTGGGGTGAAAATTGAATTAACAAAAACAAAAAAAAAAAACTTGTGAAGAATTCTTGGTAAAATTATTTTTAAAAAATAAATGACTTCAGTACCATCATCTATAATCGAAACCACAATCAACACTTATGAAGAATTATTGATAAAATTGTTTATTACAAGAAATGAAAGTCCATAAATATAAAACGACAGTCACTCGGAAATAAATAACACACAAAATATCCTATTTATATTCAGATATTATTATCATTATTATTATTATTATTATTATTATTATTATTATTATTATTATTATTATTATTATTATTATTGGCTCACATGGAGCTTTTACACAAGTCAACAAACGATCTGATTGGAAACCTGTGGTGTTCTCTGGAAGCTGAATGACAACAAGTCTCCCCAGACGTCCAGCTCTCTCTACCTCCTTAGGTAGCATTTGCAAATGAATTTGCATCATCGCAACAGCCGCTTGCCATTGATTCTCGCTGGTAGTTGCCATTGGTTTATACTGGAATTTGAGTGGCACTCAGCCTCCCCAACGTCCCAGTTCTATTTGCGCTTGTCCAGCCGAGGTCTGGTTGGCGCTCGCTCCTCGGTCCTTCAGTCGTTATTGGCACTTCTCGGCCCTTTGGTATCATTATTTTTTTTGGGGGGGATTTGTTGTTGTTATTATTATTATTATCATTATTGTTGTTGTTGTCATTATTACTATTATTACTATTATTATTATTATTATTATTATTATTATTATTATTATTATTATTATTATTATTATTGGCTCACAAAGAGCTTTCACACAGGTCACCAAAGATCTCTCGTTAAAAACAGATTCGCGTGTTCCCGGGAAGCTGAGGGAAAACAAATTTCCTCAGATTTCCAGAACTCTCCACCTCCTTCGATAAAATTTGCAAATAAATTTGCATTATCGAAACAGCTGCTTGCCATTGATTTCTCGTTTGCAGCGGTTATTGGTTTTCACTGGAATTTGACTGGCAATAAGTCTATCCAAGGTCCCAGTTCTCTTCGCACTTATCCAGCGGAGGTCTGGTCAGTGCTCTCTCCTTTGTCATTCCTTCCCCCTTGACTCTACTTGGTTATTCGGTCTCACTCTTTTTTTGGAGGAGGGGTGTGATGCGGTAATGGGGGATAGGGGTGATGTAAGGGAACTTATAGATATGCGATTGCAATGTTCTTAGTTGCATGTAGCGATACATGTTTTGCCTCTGCAGCAGTTTGTCTGGCCTGAGCTTGTTGCTCATGCGTGTTAGTCTCTACATTCAAGGATTTTCCTTTATTATTATTATTATTATTATTATTATTATTATTATTATTATTATCATAAAACATGTATAAATTATTATTTTATTATTTGGATTCTACGGACTACTGTTCTTATCTTCAGAGTATTGTCATAATGTTTCTATAGATGTATTCTCAGATCTTCTTGCAGATATACATGGCTTCGTTGGCCGATGGGAATCCCTCGACTCTGCACCGATGATTCCCGAAAGGATGAAACACTAGTGTCTGTAGGTATTTAATAATTATTAAGTGAATACTTATATATATATATATATATATATATATATATATATATATATATATAGTATTTACTTAATAATTATTAAATACCTACAGACACTAGTGTTTCATCCTTTCGGGAATCGTAGGTGCATTGTCGCTGTCTGGCTTAAACTACTGTCAATAATTTTCCCCACTCTCTATCTGTGCCTAAATCTAACCGTAGATTTCATGAGCAAAGCTTCTTTCTTAGAACGACACGCCAGTGGAACTCTCTGCCGCTTTCCTGTTTCCCACCTGACTACAACTTGGACGTCTTCAAGTTCAACATAAACAAACTCCTGACAAACCGCCCCCTTAAGTAAGACACTCTATCAACCCCCCCCCAATACTAATGATTACTACAATACTATCTCATTGATTACTGTACACGCAATAACCCTTATCCCTGAGTGGCCTTCGGTCCTTGATAAGTGGTGAACCCCATTTAAATATATATATATATATATATATATATATATATATATATATATATATATTCCACGTACTGAGATATCCAAAAACGAGGAGATAGACTCTGTCTATCGCTCGGCTTTCATACTCCTTCTTTGCCTATTGGCCAGGCGTAGAGGTACTATCACAGGGACTCGCTTGAATCACCCAGTGGTTGACCTTGTTTCCTGACTAGGGTAATGAACGCCGCTTTTCCCCACTCCTGCCACATCCCATCCCCCTAAACTGGACACAGTGGGGTGCTTCAGTGCCATATATGTCAGTGCAGTTGGACTGGGCTGGCTTTGCCTAATGGATTGAGGGTACCGGATTGACAGTTCCTGGCTGCTGTTTCCGACTGATAGTACAGGAGCCCTAACTCTTTGGTAGCGCTTAGAGCGGCTGCTCCATCAACAGTTGTAAAATATCGGGATGTTTGTAGTGCCATGTCGCGCATGGAAAGGGACCCTGCACTCATCCCCGGTGGGCTTTCCCGAGGCCACAATCCTGTGGGTGAGGACAGCTGATGGTCTACTTGTATTGCATGTCTGGTATTCTGCACAACTACTTGTCCAGCACCCCCTCACTCATCCACCCTAACTGAAACTTTTAAATAAAATAAAATGAAATGACAGCTCAAGCAAAAGTTACGTTTAAACCAGGACCAAACTCAAAGAAAACCAACCTGCCTCCTCCCTTGAGGCTTGCATTTACTAATATCCGCGGGCTTAGAACTAACTTAGATGATGTTGAGTCATTTCTCCTTGTAAACACCCCGGATATCTTAGCATTAAGTGAAACTAACCTTCACTCCTCCATACCCTCTAACCACTTTAACATGCCTGGTTATCTCCCACTCTACCATAAGGACTCGGACAGACATATGCATGGACTTGGAGTCTATATTCGAAACACCCTCCCCCTAACTAGAGAAATAAAACTAGAATCAGAGGGCCAGGCCTTTATGTGCTTCAGACTAAATATGCAACACAATATTAGCTACTTATATTTTCTCTACCGCTCTCCCTCAAACCAAGACTGTACCCTAATAAACAAAGTCTCAGACAGCATAGATATAGCACTCTCCCTCGATACTAGCGCACAAATACATGTATTTGGTGACTTCAATGTCCACCACAGTAACTGGCTAGGATTCTCAAATCACACAGACGTAGCTGGTAGCGCCACATATAGCTTCTCTATATCTCATTCCCTATCTCAGATGGTTACATTTCCGACACGTTTCCCAGACCAGCACGATCAACATGCCTCACTTCTAGATCTCTTTCTGACAACAGTTCCCAATGACTGTACAACAAATGCCCATAGCCCACTCGGGAATGCTGATCACGCTGTGATAATGGTAGAAATCAGCCTAAATTCTCGCCCTAAAACTGAAGACCCACTACTCAAAACAACGAGGTATTACAAAAAGGCTGATTGGGAAGCCATCAGGGAGCTCATCAGAGATGCCCCATGGCAAAATATCTTTACTCTTCCAGCGGAACAGTGTGCAAATGAGACAACTGAATGGTTCAAAACTGCTATTGAAGCACATGTTCCCGCACGGAAATACTATAGCAAGCCCCACTCCCCCCAATGGTTTACTTCTGCTTGTGCAGCTGCCATTTGTCAAAGGCAGCATGCGTTCCGCAGATTCAACCGACATAAGTCCAGCTCAAATAAACAGAAGTTTATAGAAGCTAGAAATAATTGTAAGAGAGTGATAGACACAGCTAAGTCAGATTACTCTGAAACCACCAGAAAGCGCATCGAAGCACAGAAATTAGGAACCCGGGATTTTTGGAAAATCTACAACAGCGTAGTTAATAATGGACAGTCAATTATTCCCCCACTAACAAACAATCATGAGGTTGCTTGCACGGCAACTGACAAGGCTAATCTGCTTGCCAGTCGGTTTGCCTCAAACTCCACACTGAACTCGGTACACCACTCACTCCCTGATTTTCCTCTGCGAACAGACGCCACACTTGACGACTTGAAAATCACCCCTTCTCAGGTACATGCTATTATAAAAAACCTAGACACCTCTAAAGCATGTGGACCAGATCTCATCCCGGCTGTGCTATTAAAAAAATGCTCTGCCGAGGTTGCTCCAGTTCTGTCCAAACTTTACAATAAATGCCTTAACGAATCTTGTTTTCCCGACTGCTGGAAAACCGCCTCTGTGGTACCAGTCTTCAAGAATTCTGGTGAAAGAACTGACCCACTAAATTATCGCCCCATTAGCCTCCTCCCGCTTTTCGCCAAAATATTTGAGTCCTTAGTTAATAAAGCCCTAGTCCAGCACCTAACAGCTGCTAAACTCTTGACTGACAAACAATATGGATTCAGGCAAGCCCGTTCAACAGCAGATATCTTAACTGTAGTTTCTGAACGTATATACCGTTCATTGGATAAAACAGGGGAGGGTAGAGCGGTGGCCCTTGATATATCTAAGGCTTTTGACAGGGTATGGCACGATGGTCTTCTAAGGAAAATTAGATCATATGGAATCACTGGAAGAATTCATAACGTAATTAAATCCTTCTTAAGTAATAGAAAAATCAAAGTTGTCCTCGACGGACGTACATCCAAACAATATGACATAAATGCGGGAGTGCCTCAGGGGTCTATCCTTGGACCTCTATTGTTCCTGATATTCATAAACGACCTCCCTGATAATATTGTTTCGGAGATGGGTATATTTGCCGATGACACCACTCTCTATAACAGATATGAGGGGAAAACAAATGAACACATATCCAAGAAAATGGCAGAAACACTAGAGGATGACCTCCAATCCGTAGTGGAATGGGGACAAAAATGGTTGGTCTCATTCAATGCTGCTAAGACTAAGCTTGTTTCCTTCAATAACTACAAGAAACCTTCTCTACCACCAATAGCAATGGCCAAGAACACATTGCCTGAAAGTACTTCTTTTAAACTCCTCGGCCTAACGTTTACAGGGAATATGAACTGGAATAGATACATTGAGAGCATTGCCAAGGCTGCTGCAAGGAAGGTTGGCTCCCTCTACCGTGCTAGAAAACTACTTACGCCTGCCAGTATCCTATACCTCTATAAGGCAACCATTCGCCCATGTATGGAGTACTGTTGTCACATCTGGGCTGGTGCATCTGCTGCTTGTCTCTCGCTCCTGGACAGGGTTCAAAAAAGAGTCGCAAACCTGATAGGTCCTGAACTGTCATCTGGGCTTCAACCTCTGTCCCATCGACGAGATGTTGCATCCCTCTGCCTGTTCTACAAATACTTTAATGGTGAATGCTCTGACGAACTGCAAACACTTGTACCTCCCCGACGTAACTACCCCCGACAAACCCGACAAGCTACTAAGTCTCATCCCTTTACAGTGGAGATCCCTAGGTGCAAGAAAGCCTTTTACTCCAATAGTTTCTTCCCCAGAACTGCGGGTCTTTGGAACTCCCTTCCGGGATTCTGCTTTCCCAACTGCAATGATATGCAGAAGTTCAAGTGTAATGTTAACAAACATCTTTCTACTCTTCTCCCTTCATAATGACCCCGCTAATTAATTCCCTAATAGTAGCCCCCTGCTTCAAAGTGGCACTGTGCCTTGTTTGGGGTGAAAATTGAATAAAAAAAAAAAAAAAAAAAAAAACGAGGAGTAATGTTATGTTATATTATGTTACAATCCCCCCTTTTCACTCCCTGTAATCTTTCCCCCAAAATATCTTTCTTACCTCCCCTTTTTCAAATAAAATTTGATTCTTGTAATTAGGTTTAAATCCATAAGATATTTACCTACGTTCCATGTCAGTCATGGTTACGTTTATCTCTTCTAGAATTGGTCCTGAACCATTTTTAATTTTTCTTACCTGATGAGATCTATTATGATCGGAACGGTTAGCACGTTGTAGTAAGATATGAATGTATTTACATTAAGAATAATAAAAAAATATATAATATATATAGTCATCCAAATACAGTACTGTTTCGCAGCTCATCAATGCGGCTAGACAGGCAACTGCCTCAAGCCAGGATCGTAACCTGACCGCCCAAATGACAGTTAAGGCTTCTCACCATTACGCTATACGGCTTCTATCGTAATCATGAAGAGAATACTTTTATAATTCATTATACAAAGCGTTAACGTAAAAGGGTCGAGAAAGGGAAGAGAAAACAATGAGGGGATCAGCTGATCGGTTCATCAATCATCAGGAGTCTAAATGTTATGTTTTTTTATTGTTTGTTTGTTTGTTGTTTGCGAATTCGAGCAATTTATTTTTTTGTTGTTGTTGGCCTGAGACAAGAATGGCGTCTTCCTTACTTTGCATCCCTTAATCCTAATAACGTTCTGGCTAAGGTTTCGAACTGATATATTTTGTTCTTATCCTCCCTAAGTTCAGCAGCAAAGTTTGAAGAAATTTTCTTACCTGCAAAGGATGCATTTTTTCAAAGATCTGTTTCCCCCTGCGGTTGTAGACTTTTTCAGTCTTGTCCTTTTCTGGTTTTAAAAGACTTTGTTTCCTTGTACCTTTTAATCATTGTTTCAACTCCCTTCATTGAACATTCCATCTTCCTGCAATTTCCACCCGAGAAAATCCTTTACCAGTTAATGCAACTATTTGGGTGCTTTTCTAAATCTCTGAGAGCTGCCCCTTTGGAGGCATTTTCAATTAAATATAATATTATAACACTGGCAAGAAGCAAAATTACTTTAAAAAAACAGTTAAAAACAATTTTTACTATGACAATGAATCATTTTGAATATTGAAATGGTTTTAATATGAAAGAGGAATTAAAGCAAAAAATACTACAATCTAATGTTAAATATTTTACATTTGCTCTCAACTGTCCACTGTACAAATCGTAACTTTTATTTTCTTTTATAGGTGATCCATAATTTTTACTATTGCTTTTTTATTAATAAGATAGCAGTCATTTTTTCTGTATCACTTTTCCACATAAGAAATCAATGAGTCAATTTTCATGCAAATTTTTACCACTAACCGTTACACCAGATTACGCATATTATTTAGTCACCGTTTAATAGATATTACAATCTATCCTCTGTGACTCACTCTACTACATACGTAATCCCACATAATTAGTAGCAAATGAGTAAATCTCATTAACTGTATTACTTCGATGGTACTTTAATCAGTGGGTATTTTTTGTAGTCATACCCACACGTCACCGAAAAAATATTCGCCTTCCTACATTTAACCATTTAATACACTAAGTTACACTAAAAAATATTGAAACAAAAAACGCTCTCCTTTCATTCTTAGTTTAAGAGAATGACGGAATAGTCAATAATCAACCGTTCTATTTACACAGTAACATTAAAACCAATCGCATCCCAATTAACAGTTCGTATTTTCGAATACCGAAAGAACATTCTCCGTGTAGCTTCCGAAGACGCTAAACAAACAAACAAAAAGTTTTATATTTCGATCCATATCTTCTATAACTTTTATTCATTTTACTTGGTTCACCACTTGTCAAGGCTGGAGGCTACTCGAGGATAAGGGTTAATTAATGTAAGGTGGGAGGGAAGTAATCGTTAATGATCTGAATTGGGTAGAGGAGACTGTTTACATTATATTTTAAGTCTACCCTGTTGTATTTAGCTAGCAAGCATTTTCAGCGGAAGAGGTTTTCAAAGGCGGGCAGTTCTGGGTAAGAAGCTTTGTTCATGGAATCTGCGTTTTGCATTTAGTCACAGATAGAAAGTCGAGAAAATCATAAATAGTGGTTGTAGCTAGTCGAGTGTTTTTTTTGTGAAAGTTTGGCAAGGCCTTGAAGTTCAGACGAGCACTTCCGCTGAAAATAATGATGGAGCAGAGACAGGCTCGCGACGTCTCCTCTGTGGGAAGAAAAAAGGTTATCACTTAGTAGGTTTCGAAGCCGATTTTGAATTCTATCAAGACAGCATAGGGCGCACCGAGCAGTTCCTGTCTAGATGTGGCAACAGTACTCTATACGCCGTGTGTAGCGACCACTTTTACATAGATGTGTTAATAAATCTACCAAAAGTCAACTAATGATCATATTTTACATTTTCGATATTTATTTTCGAAAAATATCTGAGTGAATATTTATATTTCTCCCATATAATATCCATATTTCATTTTATGCAATCTCGAAAAATATATGTTAAAATCTTTCGATGTTTTAACATTATATGGACCCATGTATTGTTTACCATGAATTCCTATAATAAATGATTTATATATGAAAATAATTTCAATTCCATTCTTCCGAAATGTCCAGTTTTAACCATAGAATTTTTAGTAAACTTTTCCTATTTTCTATTATCTATTGAATTAAATTATGACATCAACATAGAGGTCTCCAACAACCATATAATATAAAATGAATACATACATCCATTTTAAATGTATATTCAATATTTCTTTTTTATTTAGCATTTTGTTACATACCCAGGACAACTCCGGAAACAAATAGGAATATAATTATTTGCTATAATAATTATAAAATACCTACATACACTAGTGGTTAATCTTTTCGGGAATCATCAGTGCACGATTAACACCAGTCGATAGATTCGAACCCAGCGAAAGAAGCCATCTCTCGCTTCATTAGCAAAGACCATATCCATTCGGCTACCGTAAACCGTGAGAAATGCTGTTGGATTTATGCATTTCATTAAATGTGTTTAACGTCAGTCTGAGTGAGCTATGCATTATACGACGATCTGAACATAGAAGTTAAATCGACCGACTTTTTTTTTATTCAACTCAAAGTGCTCAACGATAAGAAACGAGTTTTTTTTAAAAGGGTTCACACACACAAACACAGACACATTTATATATACACGTACATATTATTATTATTATTATTATTATTATTATTATTATTATTATTAGTGTTATTATTCCGCTACTCTTTCGTAGACGACGAAACCCGTTTCAGTGGATAATTATATTTTAAAAATAATATATCATTCAACCACGGTAGTGGTTGAATATATGCTTAAGTCCGAAATTGAATGAATTGAGACACATTCAAACCCCCACCACTAATTCCGTTCGCAACCAAATTTCAAACAGGTTATATAGTTGGATAGCACACCTCATTAGCTACATTTTGAAAAAAAAATTTCGAAAATTTGTTCAGTAGAAAAAAAGTTACAACAAAATATGTGGGTTCACAAACAGGAGAGTAAGTACATAAGTGACTAACGCTTTTTTTTATTTTGCATAACCTTTTTTGTATATAAATATTTTTTACTGCGATTTTGCCAATATGACATGTTAGCGCAACGATTAGAGTACCGGGGGTTGGTGGAAAGAGTTTAGGTTCAATCTCGTGTATCGTTTTTTTTATAATTAAAAAATCGAATTTTTTTTTAATAACTATTTTTTTTTTAACTCTCCTTATGATTTTATAGCAAAAAATGGTGAATTTATCGATTAAAAATATTAGTGAATTCTATGATATACATATTCTTTGAATGAACTCAAATGTTTCGTTATCACATTTGATGAAAAATGTAGTCCCATTTTGGCAATGCGTCTGACCAATGATGCTTTTGAACCCGCGACCAGCACTGCGATGTCATCAGCATCAGCCTGGGCATAAATATTCCTATTTTTAAACTCCTTTAAAAGAGGATTCAGCATACAGTTCCATAGTAAAGGTGATAAAATCCCACTTTGGGGGTTTCATTTAACTACTTCCCTTTTAACAGTTGCCTCAGTAGTTCTACTTGAACTGTTCTGTGCCTCACCATATACTCAATCCATCGGATGAGTACTGGTGGCACATTGAGTTCTCGTAGCGACTTGAACATACTATTGAAGGGTATGTTGTCAAAAGCTCCAACGATATCTAAAAAGACACCGAGTGCCATCTTCTTTTTTGTTAGTTTACGCTCTATACAGATCACGAATTTATGAACCGCAGTCTCGGCAGAGACCCTGGCTCGGAACTACTGTGATTGAATGATAAATATTGCATAAATGCGTGTTTGAGAGCTAATTTTTGTTTTTGACAATCATTAATAAATATTATAAATTTATATATTAATACAATAGCAATGCCTGGAAAAATCATGGATTATATGGAAAAATGCGCGCATGAAAAGTAATATTCTTAAGATTTTATTAAACCTGGAAAAGTAAAGGACAAGAAATTCAACCTGGAAAAGTAAAGAACAAGATATTCTAGTAGAGTAAAAAATAAGAATTTTTTAGACTTAAAATATTGCAGTTAAAAATAAAATTTGAATATTGATAAATATTTTATTTATTATTTGTATATGTTGTTGTTTATTGTTGAGTTAAAAAGAATTAAATGATCCTAATTATGATATAATAAAATTATTAATTTTTATGTAAATTATAAAATTATTAATTCCATCTACTAACTAACTAATGAATTAATTTTATTCAAACAATTTTCACTACATAAATATATGCAAATAATAGGGGGGAAATGAGTTCAATCCAGCGACTGACACCCTTTCTAACTCAACAATAAACAACAACATATGCAAATAATAAATAAAATATTTATCAATATTCAAATTTTATTTTTAGCTGCAATATTTTAAGTCTAAAAAATTCTTATTTTTTACTCTACTAGAATATCTTGTTCTTTACTTTTCCAGGTTGAATTTCTTGTCCTTTACTTTTCCAGGTTTAATAAAATCTTAAGAATATTACTTTTCGTGCGCGCATTTTTCCATATAATATATATATCGCTCCCCCTGTGGGGGTACCAAATTAGTTAAAGGGAAAATTATTTCCAACTCGCATTAAAGTAAAAATGCACTTTCGTTAATAATTGAATTCATTCAAAACGTATCGCAGAAATAAAATAAATAACATATATATATATATATATATATATATATATATATATATATATATATATATATATATATATATATATATATACTCCTGGTCCAAATCATAAGACCACTTAAGAAAGTAAGCTTTTACGCATATTATCGAATTTTTAATCAAAGAAATGGTTGAAACCATTGCCAAAAATAAAATATGATGGAAAAAAAAATGAAATCTGCTTCATTCGAAACCTTTACCCTTAACTAATAATTATTTAAAAAAAAAAAACAAGCATTTTCACCCGGTCAAAATGATAAGACCACTGATAATTTATCTAATAAAAGGCAATTATAAATTACTAAAAAGGGTCTCAGTATTTAGTATAGCCTCCATTATTACGAATTACTTCAAAAATCCTCTTCGGCATGCTTGCGACTAAGTTTTTTTATCAGTTGCAAAGGAATTTTATCCCATGTACTGAAAACTGAATCAGAAAGTTCCTTTATCGAATCATTCTGGGTTCCAACCTTGAACATTTCTTTTGCCATCCATCCCCAAAGATTTTCAATGGGATTAAGGTCTGCAGAACATGCTGGATAATCTAACAATTCTATATTATTTGAAGAAAAGTATTCTCGCGCTTGTCGAGAAGTGTGTATCGCAGCGTTGTCTTGCTGGAAAATCAAATTTCTTCCACACAGACGTGGACCTTCAGTCCTAATAGAAGCATTTTCAAGCATTGAAATGTACTTCAATGATGTTTGCCGGCCTTTCACTACTTGCAGCTTTAGGGTCCCAGCTGACGAGAAAGCACCCCAGATCATTAAAGACCCTCCTCCACTATACCGAGTTGAAAAAGTATCTTTTGGGCAAACTTTTATCATGCCAATAGTGTTGAAATCCATCTGGACCATCTAGATTAACCTTTTTCTCATTGGAGAAAATTACATTTTCCCACCTTTCTTCATTCCAAGTCTGGTATTTGGTGGCATATTTAAGTTGTTTAGTTTTGTGTTGTTCAAGAAGACGTGGTTTCTGCAGTCACTTTAAATGATTGAAACCCTTCATTTCCAGATTCCTTCTGATGGTTTTAGGACTACATTCTGCTGCTGTTTGGCTTTTCAATCGACTTGAGCTCATGCTGGAATTTTTTTTAACTTCTTCTGATACGGCGATCCACTGATGGGGTTATATTTTTTGGTCGACTTGGACCCTTTTGTGCCTACTTTAATCTGGATTTCTTAAAAAGAATTGTGATAACCGGTTTGCTAGGATTATCTTCGTTTGCAATGGATCTATGGGTGAGTCCACTCCTATTAAGCTCAAAGATCTTTCCTCTCTCAAAATCTGATAATGGTTTCCCTTTTGCCATTTATAATTTAGTAAGCTGTTTTTTTCGTATTCATTTTTTTTTCCAAACTAGCCAATTTTATTAAAGTGGTCTTATTATTTTGACCAGGTGAATTTTTTTTTTTAAATAATTATTAGATCACGGTTAAGGTATCGAATGAAGCAGATTTCATTTTTTTCCATCATATTTTCCCTTTTGGCAATGGTTTCAACCATTTGTTTCATTAAAAATTCGATAATATGCGTAAACTCTTACTTTCTTAAGTTGTCTTATGATTTTGACGAGGACTATATATATATATATATATATATATATAATATATATATATATATATATATATTCATATCATCAGAAATCCTAGCGTGACTCCCCAATGTATGCATTCGAGCTGAAATTTTTCAATCATCTTCTCCGGTTACTATACTACCATGCTACACGTGACCCCCGTTGCTCATCCCTAAGTTGCGTTATTACGGGTATCTATCTTACCCGTAATCAGTATTCTTTCATCCTAAGGTTCGATTGCTTGATGATCCACAAAAATGTCCCACCCGTTTTTATAGCAACCGGAAGTATACCCACCATGTGATATTTCGTGTTGAAAATACCAAAGAGATGTTAGGTGACCGTGAATAGTGCGACGTACACATTTCAATGCTATCCACGAAAAGTTTATTATCTCTATTATCAGGTTGACAAGACATTTCTTGCGGTTATTAACTCTTAAATTCAGATTAATATTTCTCGGCTAAACCAAAAATTGGTCGAAATACGCACTATTGGAATTAATATACGTTTGCCAACGCAAGGCGTTTTTGTTATCGCCTAGGTTCTTGAAGCAGTTCTTACGTAGAAATTTCTCGAGATGCTTGATAAAGTGGTAGTCAGTATGTGAAAAGTTTGGAGTGTATGACGGGCGAGGCAAAGTTTTGTAGCCCAATTCGTTCAACTTCTGTAGAGTCGCTTTAGCAACTTACAGTCGGAAATTTTCATGGCGGGAATTGGACCTATTCTTATGAAATATACTGGGTTTTGATATCGAAGTTTCGTATGTATTTCATTTATTTGTTGAGAGTACTCGCTTGCAATTCATGAGACCAATAGTAGACCACAAAACAGTTAGTATAAGCTCGTTTGAGTGTAACTCTGTCTTCCGGGCGCTTTTTCGGCGTTTAACCACTGAGCTGAGCGTTACCAATTGTCGTGAAGAACCCACTTGTCAGGTCACTTGTAACGGCACTTCTATAGCTAGTCGTGGAATCTAGTCATTTTTTTTTTTGGTCTTTCCAATCTCTATTAAGTGGTTGGAAATCGTCATATACGTTACGTCTAATTCAGAATCAAATTTGTGAAGAGTTTTGCGTGGAGTGGCTTTGACTGAGGCTTTTAATTTATCCTTGTAAATATCCGAGGGATGACCACTCTGTTCACCATCGTAAGGACTCTTGTCGCCGCTACGAAATTTCTTAAACAACCACTGTGCTCGGCTTTCAGTAGTGGCTCCTGGACCAAACGTTTCGTTTATATTGCGAGCTGCTTCAGCAGCTAGTTGTAATATATATATATATATATATATATATATATATATATATATATATATATATATATATATATATATATATATATATAACTACTTAATTTACTACATAAAATTAATATACGAAAGTATAGATTTATGCGTAAACTTAAAGTATTTACTTCAAAAGTACTCAATACGTAGGTAGAGCTAGTTAGTAATTTCTAAAATATATATGGCGATTAAGCTACACTGAATATTCCGCGTATGTGCCAGGAAGATGAGTCAAAGTTTTTCAAAGACTGATTACACAGAATGAAACCTAGGTCCATCACTATGATTCAGTGACCAAAGCTCAGAGTGGATGAAACGCGGAATATTCAGTGTAGCTTAATCGCCATATATATTTTATAAATTACTATATATATATATATATATATATATGTGTGTGTGTGTGTGTGTGTGTGTGTGTGTGTGTATGTATATATGTATATATATATATATATATATATATATATATATATATAGTTCTAAATAAGATAATTTTGCGAATTTGCTTTTTCCATCTCGCATTCAACGTTCTGTGATAAAGACATAATTGTTTTAAAATGATTGCAATTAAAACGAATATATAAAGCTAAAAATGATGTATAAGGTAATGGTATTATAACTGATAAATTATTAGAAAATACATCATTTGAAATCAAAATGAAAAATTCCGCAATAATCTTCTTGTCAACCAAATTCTCTTAAGCTTCTAAGTGTATTTGTTCGTCTGATAATGTAAGGTTGTTTGTTTTGTTTTTTTTACTTATTAGTGAACAACAAAATGAACCCAAAGATAAGGACACTTTATATTGAAAACTTTACTCATTACTCTCTAAACATCAACAAACATGCATAAACTATTTATTTTTAAACTAGACGTTTCTCACTGAATTTTCTTTCTAAAATGGAAACAAATCAACATTTATTCTTACTAATTTTAATGAAATTCCATTTGTATAATCAAAGGAGCAAGTTTTAGATACAATTTTCTGGGCGCGTGTATAATTCAGTCTTCTTCGATATTTCAGCGTCGAGAACTTTCAAAATATTGAACTCTTTCTGGTCGTACGAGGAGCGTGCAATAAGTAATGCCTCTGCCCGCTTCCAGCTGGTTGATCTAGCTGAAATTTTGCATGTGCAATGATTTATATCTCTACGTGTCATGTGCCAAATAACAGCTCTGAACTAATTGATGTTTCTGTTGTACAGGTTTTTGAACTGAGTCAGCTGTGAAATGGAGCCTGTTAGATGTCGGGCAGTGATCCGGTTTTTGTCTTTCAAAGGAGGCACATCACAGGAGACTTTTGATGAAATGAAAGAAACTTATAGTGATAATACCCCATCATATGACCTTGTAAAACGCTGGTATCGTGAATTCAAACATAGCCGGCGTCTGTGGAAACAGCTCCCAGACCTTCAGCCATTGATGAGGCATCTGTCCGTCAAGTTGAGGCTGCCATTTTGGAAGATCGGCGCATTACTATTCGCCAAATAGCGCAATATGTCAAGATATGGCTGACTGGGATAGCTTCCGTACATTCATATCTGATTTACCTCTGCACGCCATGTTTAAAAAGGAAGTGTCCTCTATAGTATCAGATCTGACCGAATGGTTAATTGTAGGCATAGACTAATTCATACCATCTAAAAAATTCCAACAAAAACCTAACAGCCAGCCATGGTTCTCCCCAGAATGTGCTGCTGCTATCGCGTACAGAAATCACTTTTTCCATAACTACCAACGTAATAGATGCACTGAGACTAAAGCTGCTTTCATGACTGCCAGCAACCACTGTAAAAGAGTAATAAAAAATGCAAGAGAGCTATATGCCCAGTCTGTTAAATCCAAGGTAGCTGATCAGCGGCTTGGATCCCGCCAGTTTTGGCAAATAACAAATAGGATCCTGAACAGAAGTGTGCGTTCTATCCCAACCATTATCAATGGACCAGAGGTTATCTCGTCAGCGTCAGACAAGGCCAAACTATTTGCAAAGAAATTTGCAGCTCATTCTACCCTATGCGACGAAGGCCATCAACTCCCCATATTTCCTCCTATAACACAGAACAAGCTAGGTAACATACAAATATCCGTGCAGGAGGTCGCCAAGCTAATCAAAAACCTTGATTCCAGTAAAGCAACTGGCCCTGATGGCATCCCAATTATAGTGTTAAAAAAGCTTCAACCAGAACTTGCTCCCATACTTACGAAACTATTTAAGCGCTGCCTTAAGGAGAAGTGCTTTCCAACCCCCTGGAAGACCTCATCAGTTTGCCCTGTATTTAAGAATTCAGGTTATAAGTCATCTCCCTCTCAATACAGACCAATAAGTCTTCTCTGTGTTATGAGTAAGTTACTGGAATCAATATTAAATAGAGAAATAGTCAACCACCTCAGCAGGAATAACCTTCTTAGTGACACACAATATGGTTTCCGCTCTGCAAGATCTACCGCAGATGTGCTGACGGTTATATCCCACAGGATTAGTGAATCTCTTGACAAAGGCTTCCTTTCTAGGGCAATTGCTCTTGACATATCAAAGGCCTTCGACAAAGTATGGCATAAGGGTCTACTTCACAAGATTTCCAGCTACGGTATAACTGGAAATGTTTTCTCAATCATTAAATCATTTCTCTCCGATAGGTTCATAAGAGTAGTGGTAGATGGACAAAAATCGGAGGCCTGCAATATAAATGCTGGAGTCCCTCAGGGGTCAATCCTGGGCCCAACTCTCTTCCTGATCTACATCAATGACCTCCCTAAACCCATACTTAAATCATTCGTTGACATCTATGCTGATGACACGACCATCTACGGCAACACATCAAAGGCTGTAAATGACGAAGTTCTCTCGGATTCTCTCTCCTCTGATCTCGAGCGCGTGGTTCAGTGGGGGAAGATGTGGCTAGTTACCTTTAATGCATCCAAAACCAAACTCCTATCCTTGCATCATCAACGCTCTGATCCCCAGCTGGCATCAATTGTGATGGATGGCTCTCGTCTGGGTGAGGCCCCGTGTTTTGACAAGCTTCTGGGTTTGACCTTTACTCCTGATCTGAAATGGAACATGTACATCAAGTCTGTTGCCAAGGTCGCAGGAAAGATGGTGGGATCCTTCTACCGCTCCAGAAGATATCTCACTACTGATGCAATTCTCTATCTATATAAAAGCCAAGTACGTCCAAGGATGGAATACTGTTGCCATATCTGGGCAGGAGCTGCCAAAACAGCCTATCATGCCTTGACAGAGTACAAAATAAACTTCGTGGTTTAGTGGGGGATGCCCTTTTCTCCCCTGCAACCCCTCTCCCACAGAAGAGACGTTGCGAGCCTATCCTTGTTTTATCGTTATTTTCATGGCAGGTGCTCGTCTGAACTCCAATCCCTGGCCCCCCCTCGCCAATCTTTCACGAAAAACACTCGTCTAGCTGAATCCACTGTGAAAAATTTCCCCCACTCTATATCTGTGCCTAAATCAAAACGCGGATTTCATGAGCAAAGCTTCTTTCTTAGAACTGCACGCCTGTGGAACTCTGTTCCGTCTGCCTGCTTCCCTCCGGACTACAACTTGGATGTCTTCAAGTCTAATGTTAACAAATTCCTAATGAACCGCCCCCCTAATTAAACACTTCATAAAATCTCCTCACTAACGTGATGTACTTGCAATAACCCTTATCCCTGAGTGGCTTCCGGGCCTTGATAAGTGGTGATCACTGTGTAAAAAAAGATTAGTACAGGGTATGTGGATACTATCATTCATGATCATTTGCATATGCATAAGGTGTCTGACAGATGAATCCCCGGTTGCTTACACCATTCCAGAAGCGAGAACGCGTCGAGTGCTCGAGGATGAATTTGGAGATGTGCCTAAGAGATGAGTCAACGTTTTTCAAAAGACTGATTACAGAGAATGAAACCTGGGTCCATCACTATGATCCAGAGACCAAAGCCCAGTAAATGCAGGGAAACTACTTTGACTTACCACCTCCAAAGAAGGCAATGGTGCCGCCCTCCGCTGGCAAGGTCATGCTCACAGTCTTCTGGGACCAGGGCGGAGTAGTGATGACAGATTTCCTGGCAAAGGGCACCACAATTACAGGAGCATATTATGTTTCACTTTTGAGGAAATTAAGGGAATCTATCAAAATCCAGAGGCGGGGCAAGATCGGCAAAGGTACCCTTCTCCTGCAGGACAATGCTCCGGTCCACAACTCGCATGTCGCCAGGTCAGAAGCACGGGCGTGTGGGTATGAAATCCTCCCCATACTCTCTACTCCTTACCTTGTACCCTCTTCCCAGCAATGAAGTTGTTTTTGAAAGGAAAGCGTTTCCCAGATGATGCAGCCTTGATATCTGAAGTCTCGTCGTGGTTTGAGGACCAACCTAGGGTGTTCTACAAAAACGGTCTGAAGAGTGAATGGGAGAAATGCATAACTCTGGGTGGCTCCTATGTAGAGAAAGACTGATAACTTTGCCAAGTTTCGCTGCTCTACTGCTATGGGAAGTGGGTCAGGGGCATTACTTATTGCACGCCTTTCGTATATTTGTAAATGTCCATTTTAAATATGCATAAGATATTTCTCTGTGAAATTATGTTCTCGGACGCTTCATTTTGCTTGTGTTCTCTGACATTTGATTATCTACCTAAAAATATATTTAATTAAATATATCACGCTAAAGTTGACTCTTCATAAAAATCTTCCATTCATATAGGAAACTCTTAACAGTGACCCTCCGAAAATCCAGTTGTAAGTGACACTCTTCTAGAGGTTAAAGTTTCAACAATAAATGGGGTAATAATTCGTTCGATTTATATACGAACGATTACTACTATTAAAATATGGCGCCAACTTCATTAAACCAATACATCATTACAGTCATGTAAGGTCGAAAAATAAAGACAGAAAATTTCGTTAAATGAACGTTAAAAATCCAGTTTACTTGCTATCTTTTGATGAATATGGAAAGCGTTAACAATCGACTGGCAGGAACATGGGACGAATATCAGTCTCCTGAAGCGTTTATCTGGTTTCGTTCGAAAATTAATGCAGATTTCCAAGTTTGATAAAAATATTCAGACCTAAGATACCTGGAGAGGTCGGATGTTATATTTGCAGAAATGTTCATAAAAAAGACACCCAAGATAAAAATAGTAATTAGAATAATTCAATTAATATAAATTATCAATACTCATCTCAAAAACTCATACATATATAACGTAGTTTTCCAAGTGCTTTAAGATGTTGATTTAGTTCTACCGCTACTACCTACCAATTATCACCGGACGAATTCTACACGTTTTACAGAATCTGTGATTACACTAGTCATATCTGGTCCAATGCTTATACCTAACATAATCTTTCCAATTTCTGATTCATATATAGTAAAGGCTCCCATACCAAAGTCCGTCCATTCTGTTTGGCTGAGTTCTGAAAATTCTCATATTCTAAAATCCAATGTTTCGATTTATATACGAACGCTTACTATCATTAAAATATGGTGCCAACTTCATTAAAATAATAAATCATTACAGTCATGTAAGGTCGAAAAATAAAGACAGAAAATTTCGTTAAACGAACGTTAAAAATCCAGTTTACTTGTTATCTTTTGATGAATACGGAAAGCGTTAAAAATCAACTGGCAGGATCATGGGACAAATAGCAGTCTCCGGAAGCGTTTACTTGCTATAGAATAGAGGCTTTTATTCCAAAAGATCACTCGATAGTGAGTTGCAACGTTGTAAGGATGGGCAACCAGTTCTATTCTAAAACAAACAATATTTTATTCTGGGTCAAATATGAGAGATAGGAGGGTTAGTAGGCGGAATAAGTGGCACAGAAATTGTTTGAAAGAGGTTATGAAGAAGCGTGGAATTGATCACACAACACGGGAGGGGTTTGAAGCCGAATTAAAGGATTGAAGGGATGGAATAAACTTGAAGCGCAAAGGTTGGAAACTAAACTGCGACATCATATTGAAAGGCCGAAAGCAGCAAGAAAAATGCGCAACAGAAATCAGCTACGTGCACAGATGGCAAATGATACCGTATGCCCGAATTGTAATAGGATCTCGAGTGGGATTGTCTTCTCATTTCAGAACACATGAATGAAGCTTGTACAACCACGGCCATAGTAAGAGATGGCCTATTAGCTGAAAAATGACGTCATCTCCGAGGTCCTAGCTAGCAAGATATGTGGAACACTTAGACTGCCGATAATGAGCAGAATTTTTTTACAGAAAGCGTTAGAAAACTTCAAAATTGGGTTAAAAAACGGGATAAATAAAGAACACGATGATTTGTACTGAAACCAATCAAATATTAATAATAGAAAAAGAATAGAAAGGAGGAAAAGTTATTTGTTTATGCATTAAGCAATCGAACATTTCGTTGGATTTTAAAGATTAGAATACATTCTTTATTTGCTAAATGAAGCTGGTGCAGCCGTTATACATGATTCGGGTGGATTGCACACAGGATAAAAAAAATGGGATTGAAAAGCCAAGGTACAAATGTGCAAAACATGCTTGAAGCTCCGCCTCATAGAAGCAAGTTCATTATCCCAACGACCCCTTATGGATATTAATATCGCGATAGGCAACATTAATGTGAACAAATACATTAAAATAATTGCTAAAGCTTCTGCGAAAAACGTAGGCTCTCCTCGCTGCTAGATGGGTTACCAACACCTGGGAGTATCGTGTAACTCTACAATGACTATATTCTCTCAGGCATGGAGTACTGTTGCCACAGCTCGGCTTGTAAATGTGTCACTAGTCTCTTGATCTATACAGCGTAAAAAAGATTCGGCAACCAAACCCCAACCCCAGTCCTCATCTCGCCGAAATGTGGCATCGTTGTGTCATTTTTAAACGTATTTTGATGGAATGTGCTCCAACGAACTAAACGCACTTGTATCCTCTCGACGTGGATTCCCCCAACAGATTTGTCAAGCATAAAAAAATCTCACCCTTACGTTGTAGAATAACCTGGATGCCGTAAAGTCTTCTACACAAATAGCTTCTACCTTCGAACTACTAAATTTTGAAATTTCCTCCCTGGTCCCTGCTTCCCCGACTGTAATTACATGCAGAAGTTCGTGTGCAATGTGAAGAGAAATCTTGCTACTCAAATCCCTAGAATGTATCCCTGTAAATTTGGTTCCAAATAGAAGCCCCTTACGACAAAGTTGAATCGTGCTTGGTTTAGGGTAAAATAACATTAAAAAGACATTCTCTATGTTGCTCTCCACAGTTTCTTACTCTTGAAATCTACGATTGATCGAAAACTGTTATTGATACAGTGCAAAAATGTATTGCGTAAGCGTGAAACACTGATTTCTGTAGGCATAAAAGAGTAACTATTATTTAATCGTAATTAAATCTACTTTAATATAGGCTGTCTGTCTGTCTTCATATTTTCAGACTCTATCACTTCTGAAACTTAGAGGCAAAATGAAGCTAAAGGGTCTCAAATAATTAGATTTTTTATGGACCGTTCTTGTATGGGTCTTTAGTAGGTAAAAATAGTTTGTTAATGGGTCAAAACTGGGAGAGAATTGAAAAAAAAAATCATTATACATTTTGTAAATTTTGTTTTTATATTTTAAATTTTGAATCAGTTCAAATACGTGCCACGTTCATAGAGTGGTAACGTCACCAGCTTTGAATTCTAATGTTTTGCTTTCTGTTCTGATTCAAGCTCAATACTAATTTTTACTTTTGAAATCACGACTCTATAATAATATATACGAAATCTGGACGAATTAAAATATCATATTTAAGCGTATTATACGACCGGGCAAAGCTGGACGGACCCTTGCTAATATATATATATATATATATATATATATATATATATATATATATATATATATATATATATATATATATATATATATATAAGTGAACGTGTCTGTGTGTCTGTGTGTCTGTCTGTCTGTGTACATTTCCCTACGCAATAACTCTGTCAATTTTTTGTCTATAGACTCGAAATTTGAAATACCGGGTACGGAGATTTGGGAAAATCGATGTGACGGGTGTCAGCCAGAAGTTTGGCTGTTAAGGGGTCAAATTTCAACGATTTGGCCTTTAAGAACTCTACCAAACTCCTCCGACAATTTTGGGTCTAGACACTTGAAATTTTATATATAGGTTCCTTAAACCTGGATCTAAATTAATAAAGTGATTTGAGCCCGAAACTATAAATTTTAAGGGGTCATAATAGGGGTCAAAGTTTTAAAAAATTAACCATTTTTTTTGTTTTTTTGCTTTTTTTGCACAGCATACACCTCCAAACACCCGAGCAACGCCGGGCACCCCTGCTAGTATATATGTATATATATATATATATATATAGAGAGAGAGAGAGAGAGAGACAGACAGACAGACAGACAGAATGAGAGAGAATGAGAGAATTAGAATAAATAGAAATTCACAACTAATTGTTTTACAATATTTTTATTTATTGTTAGGTTTCGTTCAACAATTATCAACTGTACGATCTTTTCAGAGACTACTTAATATTATTATCATACCCGTATTTTTGTATATGCGTATTAGAGATCATCAACTCATCAGGGCTTTTCAGTAAGGTCACTAAAAATGTTCACGGAAAGCATGAAAATGTTCACGGAAAGCATCACATTTTACATATATATATATATATATATATATATATATATATATATATATATATTTAAGATTTATACATTATAAGACAAAGACATACATTCACCACACCTGCACGAATTCCACCAAAAACCAAAGCAATCATAATACAACAATATCGTATATATAAGTTTGGGATTCAGTTTCGATTCAAACTTATGGGCCCAAGTTATATAGATGCATTTTTTCTTTTTGAAATCGTAACTTTCTTATATATAAAAATCAATAGAACATTAACTCTAAAATAATATATACGAAATCTGCAAGAATTAAAATATTATATCTAAGCGTATTTTACGACCTGGCTTCGCTGGGCGTCCCTGCTAGCTTAGATAAATACTTTTGGAGTTTTAACAAAATAGCTACAATAATATCAGAGCGTCTCCATTTACACTAAATATCTACAGATAGAAAACATCGATTGATTACATATGGATGAGTTACTTGTGGAATTTCTAGTTCCGCTAATGATAATAGTAATAATAATAATACCAACAATAATAATAACAATAATAATAATAATAATATGTTTGTACTAGCAAAGTGCTGCGACTTCCATCCTATCACTACACCCTAACTGACCGACGACTAAACATTAACTTTAACACGAGTCCTTATAGAGAAGATTTAACACGTGTGAGGCACCGAAACTCTCTAGGGGAGTGGAACGTAATGTGAGTTTATTTTTTTTAAAAACAAAAAAAAAAAAAATAAAAGTTAATTATTACCTCGAATTTATTTCAGGAAGTAGTCTGTGTTACGATATAAATGTATAATTCTGTCTGTCTATTTAAATTTCACTAATGCAGGACCTCTAACATGAATGCCACAAAAAAAAAGACCAGATGGGGCGACTGGCTTTTAAGCAAAAAAAAAAAAAAAAAAAAAAGGAACTCATTTTTTTGTTTCCTTGTTAGCAAAGACGGGCAGAAATGCTGTATATATATATATAAAACAAGACCTTCCAAAGGGTGAATGAACTCTTTTTTCTGGGTCAACGGCCAACTAGCACCGTGTATATTTGTGTGTGTATATGTGTATTGGGGTAGTAAGCCGTGGTGAAGGCAACCTTTCTAGGAGAAGCAAATCTCTGATTTAAAAAACCATAAAGCGGAAGACCAGTACCCGCATTAAGCTGGTCTGCAGTTTAATTTGTTGCTGGCTATCTTGCTCTTGCTTGTTGCTGGATCTCAACATTTTGAACCGAGAGAGAGACTTAGCTGTCTTACAAAGCTAAGACTCTGTAACATCATCTTTGTATAGATACTCCCTCAGGAATTTGGGCTCATGGATTTTAAATGTCTGAGGGAGTGGCACTCGTCTGACAAGACGTTGCAATCATATATATATATATATATATATGCGTGTATGCTTGTATGCTTGTACTAGCAAATTGCTGCGACTTCCATTCTTATCACTACACTCTAACTGACCGACGACTAGACATTAATTTTTACACGAATCCTAATAGAGAAGACTTAACAGGTGTGAGGCACCGAAACTCTAAAAGCATGGAACAAAATGTGAGTTTGTCTTTTTTAAAACAAAAAACGAATTAATTATTACTTCAAATTTATTTCAGGAAGCAGGCTCTATTGCGATATAAATGTATAATTCTGTCTGTCCATTTAATTTTCACTAATGCAAATCGTCTAACATGAATGAGAAAAGTGGCCAGACGGCCGAATGACGAATAACTTAGCTGAATTTGCTCCGAACTTGTAACCGGAAGCAGTCCTTTTCGCGATATCAACGTGGAAATTGCCCCGATTTAGAACGAGGGAATTAAATACTACCACATCATCAGGGAAAATTGCCTTCCTCGGCTTCTTCCCATCCAACATTCCTAGCGACTAACCAATATGGCGTAAGGTAGACCTATCGTCAAACGCCTTCTTTCATAGCATCGCTACCGACTTTTACTAAGTAGAATACTTAGTTAAAATGTTTATTTAGTGTTTTACATATATAATTTTTTTCTTATTAATTATTTCTTTATTTTATTTTTATTTATTTGTTTTGTTTTTTATTTCTTTTTATCTTCTATTTATGCCTTATATGTATGTGTAATAGTGCACGATACTTCCTGTATACATGGGAGCCAAACACTATACCTGCGTCAGAATCACAGGTAAAACAATTCTGGCTCAGTGTTTCCACAAACATCAAGATATGAAAAATGTCAAGTACAAATAATTCAAACCAATGGGACCCAGAGGAAAGATCTGGGTGTCATGATCGGCAGATGCTCCTTCGGTAGTCAGCATCCTGCGAATGTTGGCCAACTTCTTAATTTCAGAAACACAAATAACATGGAGTCTGAACAGGTAAGCATAGCCTCTAATTTCAGAGAACAAAATGATACTGAACAAACACAGCACAGCCGTGATATTCATCAAAATGGAAAAAAAAAAAACGAAGAAAGAAATGGACAACAAAAGAGAATAGACTCGTAATGGAATGCTATTATAGAAGTCATCCTGAATATAGATATGGACGTTATCGGAAACGAATGAAAGAACTATGGGACCTCTCCAGTGACCACCAAGCGACAGAACAAAGAATTGTGGACCAAGCAAGACTGATACTAAAGAAAGGTTGGCTCTCTAAACGAGAACTAGTAGAAATTCAGCGAAAAATAAATAAGGAAACTGAACAAGAAACACCCCCAACGGAACTGCACGTAGAAAACCCCACAAGTTGAAGCCTCACAAGTAAAAACACCAAATGCCCAGGACCTACGAAGACCGAAGACTATAAACGTTGAAACCGAGAACAATGAAACAGAACTAACAGAGAATGAAGCAAATGAAATAAATAAAATAACACAGTTCATGAACGAGGAAAAAACAAAACTCCCATCGTTAAAGAACCAAGAGGAGAAGAAATTAAAATTAGAAACAGAGAAGGTTAACCAGCTCCTCCCATGCATCCCAACAAACACAATCACAGATTAAACAACCTCATTTACGCAGGCGCCAAAATGGTAAGTATGAATCTCAAATCAGAAAACAACCGAAAACAAGCGGACCGACAACACCTGGATGGGAAATAAGACTAGAAACCCAAATACACAAACATAAAAAAGAAACCAAAATGATCACCAGGAAGAAAGCAATGTGGAGAAAACGGAATATTGAAAATGTAACTGGCAGGGAGAGGCTAAACAAGAAACATGAAGAACTGGACCAAAAAATAAAAGCAAAAGAAGCGAGAGTGAGACGATATAGATATAAATCTGAACAACGCAAACAAAACAGAACATTTGAAACAAATGAAAGCCAATTCTACCAAAATGTGAACGGAGGAAAAACAAAAACAGAACAACCAAATCCGACAGAAACAAAACTCTATTGGAGTAACATGGGAAGAGCGACGAGAACACAATAGAAATGTCGAATGGCTGAAAGACATGAAATAATTACAACAAATAGAAGAAGGAACAGTGAATGAAATCAGCAAGGAAACCCTAAAGAAAACCATAGGAAAAATGGCAAACTGGATAGCACTACGGCACGACGGGATACATGCATACAGGTTCCAAAAATTCCCAACCTTACACGAAAGGCTAGCCCAAAACCTGAGAAGTTGTATACAGGAAGCAAACGTGCCTGACTGGATGACAAAAGGTAGAAGCACACTGCTACAGAAGGACACAGAGAAAGGAATTGTCTCAGCAATTATAGGCCAATCACCTGCCTACGCACCATGTGGAAGATACTGACAGCACAACTGAGGGAACAAATCTACCACTCACTGAATAACCGTAGACCCATCCCCAAAGAACAGAAAAGATGGCAAAAAGGGAAAAGAGGAACACAGGATCTGCTATATGTTGATCAAAAGATCCTAAAGGAGGTAAAAAGGAAGAGGCATGGATCGACTACAAAAAAAGCGTACGGCAGGATCCCCCAAGCATGGATAATAGAATGCCTAAAAATGTATGAAATACCAAGCGGGATCACCAATGTAATAGAAAATACAATTAAAACATGGAGACTGAAACTAACAGCTGATGGACAACACCACAGAAATTAACATACAAAGAGGCATCTTCCAAGGAGACTCATTATCACCATTACTGTTCATCACAGCCATGATGCCCTTGAATAGTATTCTAAGAAAGGACCAAGCCGGATACAAGTTCTCCAATAGAGAGGAAAAATGAACCACCTGATGTACATGGACGATCTGAAACTTTTTGCAAGGACCGAAAAGGGGCTAGAGACACGAATTAACACTACCAGGGTCGTCAGCCAAGATATCCAATTAGAATTTGGAATGGAAAACTGCGCACTCGTAGTTATGAAAAAGGAAAAACTGGAAACGACAGAAAGCATGGAACTACCCAACCAAACAGAAATGAGGGCACTAGGGGAACAAGACGAATATAAATACTTGGGAATTCTGGAAGCGGACACCATCATAGCAACAGAAATGAAAACGAAAATTGGAAAGGAATACGTCAGGAGAACAAGAAAACTGGAAACGAAATTATATAGCAGAAACCTAATAAAAGGTATAAATCCATGGGCAGTGTAACTAATGAGATACTCTGGACCGTTTATAGAATGGACAAAAGAAGAACTGAGACAGCTCGACCAGAAAACCAGGAAACTCATGACCATGCATAATGCACCACACCCAAAGGACGATATTGACAGACTCTACGTGAAAAGACGAGAGAGGACTGATCTGTATTGAAAACTGTATGAAGAACACAAAAAAGAACTAGAAAAATACATAATGCAAAACACTGAAAGGATAATTATGTCAGCGAGAGATACGAAGAAAACCAACAAAACACAAAACAGAGAGACAAATGACAAAACGAGAAAAGAGAAATGAGAAGAGAAACAACTCCACGGAAGACTCATGAGAATGACAAAAGATGAGAATAATGAAAACACCTGGACATGGATGCGAAATGGACATATAAACCGAGAAACTCAATCTCTAATAACTGCAACACAAAATAACTCGATGAGAACCAACCATATCAAAGCAAGGATCGACAAATCACAAGAAAACAGCAAATGCAGACTCTGTTGACAAAGAGACGAAACGATAAACCATATAGTAAGTGAATGCAGGAAACTGGCACACAAGGAATACAAAAACAGGCATGACCAAATGTGGGGGGCGGTGCACTGGGAATTGTGCAAACGGCTGCATTTTGAGCGTACATGTAAATGGTACATGCATAAACCCGCAACAGCACTCGAAAACGAGAACCACAAAATCCTATGGGGCATGGATATACGACGGACAAACCCATCCAAGCAAGAAGACCAGATGTCGTAATAATTAACAAGAAAGAGAAATCCTGTCAAATCGCAGACATTGTTGTCCCAGCTGACCGCAGGGTGAGTATGAAAGAAAAGGAGAAACGAAGCAAATACACAGAACTAGCCAGAGAGTTAAAAGGGATTTGGGTGGTGAAGAAAATCAAAATCGTACCGATAATAGTAGGAGCACTAGGAACAATTCCGAAAAACCTGGAAAAAAGAATGGCAGAAATTGGAATCAGAGGAATGGCTGAAAAAATACCACGCCTAACAATAAGGAAAACGGCTGAAATGTTAAGGAAAACCCTTCAATGCGAAGAATAACACAATATAACGAAAAAGCGTTACAAGGAATGAAGAACACCGAAGCTGCAGATCTACATGCTCTACACCCCCATCATGCATCCCTCCATTGTTTCACCACCGTTCCAATAGAAAAGTGATTGATACCAAAGAGCCGAGAGGGGTCAATAAGGATGGAAAGACCGAGGAGGGAGCACTGGCCAGACCTCCGTTGGACAAGTGCGAAGAGAACTGGGATCCTGGGGAGGCTTAGTTCCACTCAAATTCCAGTATAAACCAATGGCCATTGCCAGCGAGAAATCAATGATAAGAAGTTGTTGCGATGATGCAAATTTATTTGCAAATGTTATCGAAAGAGGAGGAGAGCGATGGACGTCTGGGACGACTTGTTGTAACTCAGCTACCAGAAAACACCACAGGTCTTCAATCAGATCGGTTACTGAGTTGTGTGAAAGCGCCCTATGAGCCAATAAAAATAATAACAATAAAAATTATGCGATTAATAATATCAATAATAATAATAATAATAATAATAATAATAATAATAATAATGATAATAATAATATTAATATTAAAAATAATAAATATAAAAATAGCAATAATTATAATAGTCATAATAATAAAAATATTAGCAATATTATTAATGATAATGATAACAATAATAATAAAATAATAATAATAATAAAAACAATAATAATTACAATATTTATAATAATACCAATAACAACAATACTAATAACAATATTAATAACAATAAAATAAATATTAATAATAACAATAATAATAATAACAATAATAACAATAACAACAACAATAATAATAAAATTAATAATAATAACAATAAAAATAATAATAAAATAATAATAAGAAGAATAACAATAATAATAATATGAATAATAACAATAAAAAATAATAATTATAATAACAATAATAAAATTAATAATAACAATAATAACAACAGCAATAATAACAATAATAATAGCAATAATAAAATAACAATAATAATCATAACAGTAATAATAATAAAAATATAAACAATAATAATAGCGAAAATTAAAATAACAATAATAATAATAAAAACAACAATAATAATAACAATGATAGTATTAACAGCAATAAAATAATAATAATAACAATGTTATTAATAATAATAACAATGATAAAAATAAGAAGAATGATAATAATAACAATAATAATAGCACCAATAATAATAACTATTATAATAACAATATAAATAATAATAATAAAAGTAATGATAATAATAATAACAACAGAAATAATGACAATTTAAAACGGTTGTTAATATAAATTCAATAGTAATAATAAAAATGATATTAATAATAATATTAATAATAACAATAATAATAATAACCATAACAATAGCAATAATAACAATAATAATAAAAATTTATATAATAACAATAAAACAAAAATTTATATAATAACAATGATTACAAAAATAAAAATTATCACAATATTAATAACAATAAAACCATTGATAATATTAACGACAATAATAACAATAATAATAACAATAACAATATTAACAAAAATAATAATAACAAGAATGGCAATAATAATCATAACAATAATAATCATAACAATAATAATAACAATAACAATAATAATAACAATAATAATAGAAATAACAACAATAATAATAATGATAATAATAATAGAAATAACAATAATAATAACAATAATAATAACAACAATAACAATAATAATAGCAATAATAATAGCAATTACAATAATATTAACAATAATAACAATATCAATAATAATAATAATGACAACAATAATAACAACAACAATAATAATAATAATAACAATAATAAAAATGATAATGCTAATAATAACAATAACAATAATAAAAAATAATAATAATAACAATAATAATAACAATAATAATTATAATAACAATAATAATAATGATAATAATAACAATAATAATAACAATAATAACAATAATAATTACAATAATAATAATAATAATAATGATAATAATAATCATGACAATTTTAAACCGCTGTTATTTAAATTACAATATAATTTGATAGTGCAAGTAATGATTACTAGAACGCTTTAAGAGAAAATTTACTCAAATCAATGTAATATGAAACATTACTAAACAATACTTTTATTTGAATATTTCTTTAAAATTACTTATTTCATAATTATTATTTATTTCATAATACAAAATTCGAATATATTTTTATCTTCAATTAAAATGAACTCGTATCAGCTGCACATTGATTCGCTGAAGGCTTTGAGAGACAAAATCTAATTTGTCTGTTTCGAGTCGCGCCAGTCATCATGTCCTCTGAAATAATTAACAACTCGTTGACAAAACAGCAATTAAAAAATATGAGAGCCAGTCTCCTAACAACATCGAGGAAAACCGGAAAAGGCGCAATATGCATTTATTTTATTTATTTTTTAAGATTATTCACTGCTTGAAAAAAAAACAAAAAAACGTAAGGACCAGCATTAGTACTTTTCTTAGGTTTTCACTGAAATAGTCACCAGCGTTTAAATGAATATTCCGTTTGTGTTTTTTTTTTTTACATAACGAACAATTGTATACCTTAAATATCATATACCCACAAATGCATACATATGAACACACATTTATCTTAATTAAAGAGTTTGAAGTGAATAAGATTATGACGTATGTCTGTTGAAAGCAGAGGACAGGTAAACAATGTCCCATTTTTCGAGAATATTAACACACACACACACATACACACACACACACACACACACACACACACACACATATATATATATATATATATATATATATATATATATATATATATATATATGCTCATTCACATACAGTACTGTTTCGCTGTTTCACAGAAAATCAGTGCGGCTAGACAGGCAACTGACTCAAGTAAGGATCAAAACCCGACCGCCCAAATGACAGTCAAGGTTTCTCACCATTGCGCTATACGGCTGCTGCTGCGTGGGGTAATGAATTAACAATGCTTGACACACACACACACACACACACACACACACACATATATATATATATATATATATATATATATATATATATATTGTATTGGTAGTAATTATTTGCTTGTTTAAAACAAAATATATAAGTGTGTCATCCAAAAAAGTGCTCAATGTTTAGACAGAGCCAAAATAAGTGAATTTAGTTTACAAACAAATGGCTACACATAAGCATACATGTTTCAGCGAAAACCCAGTAAGGGAATCGCTTCGTCAGGCCATGGACAACATATACATACATATATATATATATATATATATATATATATATATATATATATATATATATACATTAATTGTAATTCTAATTTTTATTATATATATATATATATAAAAAATAAAAATAAGAATTACAATTAATGTATATATATATACACACACATATATATATATATATATATATTTATTATTTTTAAACCAGTAATCTATGGCCTAACAGGTAAGGCAACGGACTGTGGTAAACATGATCTGCGGTTCGATCCCTAGAAACAGTTGAACTATGCTGACGAGAGGTAACGACCTCGAAACGTAGATTACTGCTTTAAAAATAATAAATAAATAAAGGGCGACTTTTTAAGTAAATAAAAAAAGAATGAGCTTCGAGGCGGAGCCAATATTAACCGTATGTATCGCTTGAAAAAACAACAATAACAAATATATATATATATATATATATATATATATATATATATATATATATATATATAGTAATTTATAAAATATATATGGCGATTAAGCTACACTGAATATTCTGCGTTTCATCCACTATAGGATTCGTCAGGCTTATGCGCGAATTCTGTGGTTGCTTCTTGTTTTTATATATGTTGAGGATATCTAGTTAGCCAATCAGCTTTCTAGTATCCACCGCGCCCCTTCCTATCAGCCAATGGGCATGCATTGTATCGAACAAAAGATGTTTTAGAACTAGGTTAGTGGTTTAAGGTAGACGTTTTCCTTCCTTCCTTATATATATATATATATATATATATATATATATATATATAAATATACCTATGTGTACACACACACATGCACATATATATACATATATATATATACATATATGTGTGATCGTTTATGTATATTCATGTTTATTTAATTTATTTATTTGTTTGTTTTCTATTGTTATTGTTAGTTTTAAAGCTATTTTGTATCGCTATCCTAGAGTAAGTTTTAATTTGTGAACAAAGTTGTTTGCTATTTCTCGTCTACAGTTTAATAGATTTTGCGGTTTTTTAAAATACAGGATAGCAAATTTTTCATGGAGGCATAATTTACATGGGTCGTCTAAATGTCTGCACGTTGTAGCTTGTCTCATTATTTTCCATTCGACTACCGGCGAATGTCCGCTTTCTTTGAGTTCCCAGTATTTATTCGCTAGTGTTGTTTTTATACGGTGTTTTTTTATTTAACGTGGAGAAAAAGTACACAAATAAAAATTGTCTCAGTCGTGAAGGACTTCTCCTCCACCGAAAGAGAACAAGAAATGGAAGTGCAGCATCTGAAGAACAGATACTACACTTTGATCTTGGCCAAAAAGCCCATGTAACCAGCATCTAAGATGTCATAAATGAGGTATGCTGCACATAAATATAGTACTTCCATGACATTTTATGTGACGTATATTTGGAACAACAAAAACAGGAATACGGATTTATTATAATACACACACACACACACACACACACACACACACACACACACACACACACACATATATATATATATACGTGTGTGTGTGCGTGTTTGTGTATTATAATAATAAAGTCGTATTCCTGTCTTTGTTGTTCAAAATGTACGCCCCGCTAGTTCCTTTCTAGACGCACTGATGAGCTGTGAAACAGCGAAACAGTACTG
>NC_136521.1:40579894-40664894 GCF_053919585.1 Euprymna scolopes
GAGGTTCTTCTTAGAGACGATATCATAGAGATTCCAAGTATGAAGAGTAGTGATAGGCGGAAGGTGAAAAAACGAGGTAAAAATAATTCAAGGAATAATTCACAACATCATAAGAAAGACCATATCGATTGCGGAACTTAACAGGCTTCTGTATGCAGCATCATACGTTATTGCGAATCATCTTGGCTTATTACAGAGGAAAAAGGGAGAAATGAAGGATAGAAGACCACACTGGCAGAGGCGGCTTGAAGAAAGTATAAAACGGTGGCGGAAAGACATTGGTGGGATCGAAGAAATAAGAAAAGGAGTTAAACTAGGACAGAAAGCCAAGGACCAGCTTGAAAGAAGATATAGATTGCTGAAAAAAGGAACAATGAACGTTCTAACAATGATGAAAGAGCAGGTTCACATTGGTGGTATAGAAATTAGGAACTTTGTCGGAAAAAGTGTTCCATTTCGGCAGAACAACCTTTTCCGGAACAATCAGTCTCAGCTGTATAAAGAATTAAATGGTAGTAAACAGGCGGGAAATAACAACACTCCAATGCAAAAGATGCAAGGAAGTTCTGGAGTGGGATTTGATCTGTCGAAGGGCGATATAATGAGAAGGCTAGCTGGTTGGGAGAGGTCAGAGAAAGGCTATCAGAAATGCAGCAGATGAAGAACGTTGAGATAACCATCGATGACGTTAAGGCTGGCATGCGAAGGATGACAAACTGGAAGGCACCTGGTCCAGATGGAGTAATGGGCTTCTGGTTTAAACAGTTTCCATGCCTGTATCCACCTATAGCTACTCCTCTGCAAAAGGTTATAGAGTCGGGAGATGTCCCTGATTGACTTGTGAAGGGAAGAACAACACTGATTAGGAAAGATCCTGCAAAAGTAACAGATGGCAATAATTATAGACCAATTGCATGTCTGCCATTGATGTGGAAACTGTTGACTGGGATATTTGCGGAGAAAATTTATGAACATCTAGAGGGTAATGGTGTTTTTTCTGACGAACAAAAGGGGTGCCGGAAAGGCTCGGGGTGTACTAAAGAGCAACTACTGACTGATAAAACATTAATGCAGGGTGCGAAGAAGAAGAGGAATCTGAGCGTAGCATGGATTGAGTACAGAAAGGCTTATGGTATGGTTCCTCGTTCATGGATACGTGAAACACTATTGATGATGAAGCTTGCTGAGAATGTGGTAGAGCTTTTGGAGACAAGTATAGCTCAATGCAAAACGGTGCTGACAGAAAACATAGAGGAAATGAGGTAGGTTGGCATTAAACATGGGATATTTCAAGGAGATTCGTTATCGCCACTTCTTTATTAATGATAATGATGCCTCTGAGCATCCTCTTGAAGAAAGAAAAACAGTGGTATAACTTTGGATCTGGTGACAGACGTCTCAACTATCTACTGTTTATGGATGATTTGAAAATATTCGGTAGAAATGAAAAGGAAATGGAGAGACTGGTAGAACTTGTGAGGTCATACTCAGAAGACATTGGGATGGAGTTTGGGATTAGTAAATGTGCGATGCTGGTGATGAAAAGAGGAGTAAAGGTTCATTCGAATGGAATAGTGCTGCCAAATGGAGAAATCATTAAAGAAATAGAAGATACATGATATAATTATTTGGGAGTGCTGTAGGCATCATGAACAGAGAAATGAAGGAAAAAGTCAGGAAATAGTATCTTAGAAGAGTGAAACTAATTGCAATTCCAATCTTGATAGTCAAAATTAATTCGAAAAATTCTGAGAAAAAAGTACTGCTCTCTCTCCTACACCTCGGTGTAATTGCTAAGAAAAAGGGAGCATTCGGGTCGCTCTCAACTATGATCGAGAATCTTATGTTGTGAGAACGAAACTTACCTTTATCGTACTATTTCTGTACTGTATTACCATGTGAGATTACACTCTCGGTGAACAGTATCGTAATACTGTAGTATCAGCAGGAGTACTAGTAGTGCGCAGCGCGTACGAGTACACATAACAGACACCATCAAAATCTAAGCTCCACTTTATCCTATCCCTGTAAACTTTTAGTTAAAATAACTTTCTCACGCCTAATCCGTGTTCCGTGTTCCCCTTCTGTGGTCCCAAACTTGGGTCCACCTTTCCTTAGTTGTAAGCCTATCATCTGTGTACCAAAATTCATAATGATCGGTTAATTAGTTTAGAAGAGAATTCTATTCCTATAAATCTTGATCACTTTACTGTTTGTGCATTTTAGTTTTCCGCTGATAATTATTTGATTCCGGTTTCAAAACAGTTCTACACGGGAGAGTAGGGCTCAATCGAGTATTTTATTTATTTTTTATATTCTAATTGGTTAAAATTATCTTATAAAAAAGATGGCGTAATTATAATTCCTTTGTAATTGTATAAATACTTGTGTTGAGACGATTAATCGGAATCGGAATTGAGAATCGAAAAAAATCGGAGCTTTTTTTTGGGGGGAGGGGGGTATCGGAATCGATTTCGAAATCGGAAAAATTTGAGCCAATTTTCTGATACCAAAACCGATTTCTTACATTATAATATTTTTTTTTTAATTTGATTTGGTTTAAGAAATATCTTTCACCATTTGTAGCAATAATAAAATAATAAATATTTTTTATTTAAAATCCCAGTCAGACAAAAATCTCTAGATCATCCCTCACAAGTGGGTTTTTACGTTTGAGAAAATATAGGCACCTTCAAGATGTACGTTAAAATTTTTGTTCTATAGAAGCGTTGGTTGAGTTTGAATAAAATAAAATACGAGCAAAAATAACGCATTTTTTACAAAATAAACAGGCATTTATTTTGTTTGAAATTTATATTCAAATTCATAAATATATTTCGAAGCAAATCTTCATCTTTAGTATCTTCTTTCTTTTTTTGCCATGTTGTTGTTGGAGCAGACAATCAACAAGTAGAAGTCCGTTTGTTGCTTTTACGGTAGTTTTTTTAAATTTCGTAACGGTGCGTTGGTCACGCGAGAATAACGTTAAGATATTTTTTTACTGTAATCCGGACAAAATAACACGTTTTTCGTTAAATATTTAGAGTTTTATAAAGAACTGGAATCGGCAATTGTACCGGAATCGGCAATTGAACCGGAATCGGAAATTTAGTACGGAATCGGTAATTGTATCGGAAGTGGGACAAATTTTAATTGTCCCATCACTAATAAATACTACAAATAAATTAAGTTTGAACCAATTGTAAATGACTCTTGATTATATGTGTTAAAGAGCATCTCTCCTCTCTCTCTCTCTCTCTCTGGCTCTTTCATACTCTCTCTATTTTCTCTCTCTGTGTCTCTATTAGATAGTAGATCGAGAGAGAGAGGGGGAGATGGTGGGAGGACGTCAGAGAGATATTTTTGTAGTTAATCCACGTTGCAGGAAGTGACGTTTCATCTAACCGGATGTCATGTGATGCTACGTGGCAAGGTTGGTGAAACGTTGAGTCTCTCAGAAAAAGCCGAGCCGAGCAGAAGTCTAAAATGGTTCTCTCCTAAGTAAGGGGGGGAGATGCGCGCCCCAGACGTGGGACGTGGTAGGTACCCACAGTGGAGACCATCGATGGCGACATCTGCAGATCATGCCTGGGAGAATAAAAGGTTGAAAACCCAACATCTGTCTTCATCTTGTGTATTCCGGCGAAAACAGCAAGAGAGCTACACCCAGATGAAGACTCTCCCAGAGCAGCGGAACCAGGTATGAACTTCTATATATAAACACATAAATACACAAACGTCCTAAACCACTAGACAAACGGTTTAAGGGATCTTGGGTCCCGTTCTCTCGTCTCTTAACACTTGTAATATCTCTCTCATCGTCGTAAACGGAGAAAGAAAAAAAACGTATATATATATATATATATATTTAAATAGACAAGACAACACAAACGAACATTTGTTGAAGCAAAATGACATCGAGCTTGTCCACAGTTTATAAACCTGTCAGTCATTTGACATTGTTGAATTTAGCAAAGTGTTACAAAAATAAGGGACAGTGAACTTTTAAATGCATTCGGAATAGCAAGATGTCATTTTAGATTTGAAAAAAAAGAAAAGGAAAAATTACACTATTGTCGAAAGTATTAGGTGATAGATAAAAATCAGGTTGGTGATGTGGCATCCCTCCGGATTAATTTTAAGTAAATTATAATTATATGAATAGAATAGAAGCGGAACTTTTTAATTTAATTCTGTGGTTAATTGTAAAAGACTAGTGATTTTTTTTAGTTTCAGAAAACCCTTGAACTTTGCTTACGTGGACAATTTGATCTGTGATAATTTTGTTGAACTTTGCTGAAAGTTGTTAGTTATAAGTGAATTAATTAAGTATATATTAATTAAGTATTATTGAATATTGTTAAGTATTGTTGAGTTGCCATGTGTATTTTTCTGTATTTCTTTTTCTGTACTTTTGTTATCTTGTATTTGTATAGCAGATGGGGGCATCGATGGTCTTGCCACGTGGTGTCAATGTAATTTAATTTTTTAAAAATAAGATGATGACAGGATAGAGGTATATCAATTATCAATAATAATTTTTGAGATAACGGGATTATGCAAGGAAAACATAAATGAGAATCTTTAAAATGGGATGATGTCGGAAGACAAAAGAATAAGGAATAAGGATTTTTTTTTTGAATCGAAATACAGTAGTTGGACAGGCAGACGGTTTGCTGGATTATGAGTAAGGAGGTCAGGAAGTCAGTCGGTATTTATTCTAGTTTCGAGGTGGTCATGTATACATATTTTTTGTTTGTGGTTTAGTTCTTGTAGTTTCGACAGATTTTTTTTGTTCCGGATGCGTAATTCGGTGGAGGGCGGTACAGAACGTCCTCATAATAAAAAAAAAAATCCATATTTTGGTAGGTTCTCAGGGAAGCACGAGATAGTTATAGAGAAATGGGCGATCTCTGTAACTAATATGGACAGTAGGAGGACGTGTCCATTGTGTGTTGACCACAATGGGGTAGAATAAATAAAACCGACTTGATTACTCTTGGACCAATTAAGTATAGTCATAGAGGAGGTAAATTAATTAAGAATATTTGATGTGAAATGGTGAAGGTTTGGGATGGGATTTTTTTTTTGTTGTTTTTGTGCTACCTAGGAGTAAAGAAGATTGTCCGTAAATCCTGAGATGTAAGTAGGAGGAAGATGGACTTCGATTTTGTGTTTTATTGTTGTTCGGCTAGGAGCCGTGAAATTATCGACCACGAGTAGTGTCGACCGGGAGCAAAGGATGCTCTGGAAGTCCCGAGATGGGTATGAAGAAGCCATAGGGTCATAAAGGAGTTTGTCCTTGAAGAGCGCAGGGTAGCGCTACATGGCAATTTTATTGTTGTATTTATTTAATTTTGAGTTTATCGATTTATCGTAGGACAGTCTTCTTGCCAGCGGGTAGCGTATGTATTCCCTCCTTAGTTTAGTTAGTTAGTTATTAAAAATGTATGGCTTTGCCATACATTTTGATAAAAAAGGGGCGGAGGAAGTATTTTAGAAGTAAAATGTTACCCTATTGTGAATTAAAGGTACCAATTTTTTTTTTTAAAAAACCATGCTGGGTGAATTTAATTGGTATTATTAAATTAAATTATTTTGGAATAGATCTGGTTGGTTTAGTTATATTTTAGGGACGTTTAGCGCGTAGTTGCATTTTTTTCATGAGAATTACAAGGCGATTAGGCTGTAGAAAGCAGTTTTTTTCTGTTGTTTTATTTTTTTTTTATAAGCCACGGTATTGTCACAAATTAGAAAATTTGGCAGGGGAAATACTATTTTAGAGTAATGAGTACCCTGTTAAAACAATACTAGTGGTTCCAGTGAGTTGGAAAATGCCACGTAGGCCCAACCAACGGCAATAAGTCTTGTCCAACAAAAGTCTGGCGTGCGAGGTCGCGATAATTCCTCAGGGTACGGAGCGACTGGACAGTCGGTACCAAGCCTAATCACGGGGAGATAGAAGAAAGGGAAAGATGCAGATTACGTAAGGGACAAGATAGAACCTTATTATTTTTTTTATTTTTTAGAGGAATGGTGAGGGATCTGGGTTGGAATCTTGGGACTTGCTGGGAATGCGGAAAAATCACAAAGGGAAAGCTACTTAGTTAGAAATCGATGCGCAAGTAAGCTTTGGCGCATTAGTTAGGGAGTGATGATTCCGTATCTTGTCGGGTTCCAGGAACTCAAACAGGCTCCGAGTGAATCAGTGTGAAGGCGTATCTTGGCTTAGACCAACCAAGGGAGTTAGTAGAAGAGCTTTGTAAAGTCCCGAAGTAGTAGATTGAATAGAACAAAGCTCCAGTAATAGGACCACTCAGAGAAAGACGTCAGGGCATTACAGTAAAGGAAAAAAAAACTGGGACTTAGGCCTATGCTGAAAGTCGAGAACGCGAGTGGGATGGTTGGGTCGGTAGAGCATCAGACTTTTAATCTGAGGGTCTGGGGTTCGAGTCCCCATGCGATAAAGCTACCACCAACATGGAGTATCCGACGTTCTGGTCGTAATTGCGATATGCTGGCCCCATTTCGAAAAAGTGATCGAAAATGGAGTCTCCATTTGTTTGGCCAAGTGGTCCAAATAAAGAGCAGAGTCAGTGGAAAATATCCAACAATGCGACCGCCTAGACAAGATGTATATCTGCAAAGCTGTATCTTTGTCTAACTTGGAAGCAAGTTAATGTCGAGGAGGGATTTTCGAGAAGCAGCAGAAGGGTTGATAGTGTTGTAGAAGAGTACTGGTGCCTGATATTTCTTGGAAAAGGGGTGAGTCCGGAAAGTGAAAGAATAAAGATGTACTTCGGACATAATTATTTTTTTTAGTTAGTTAGTTATTAAAAATGTATGGCTTGCCATACATTTTGATAAAAAAGGGGTGGAGGAATGTTAAAGAGCATCTCTCCTCTCTCTCTCTCTCTCTCTCTCTCTCTCTCTCTCTGGCTCTTTCATACTCTCTCTATTTTCTCTCTCTGTGTCTCTATTAGATAGTAGATCGAGAGAGAGAGGGGGAGATGGTGGGAGGACGTCAGAGAGATATTTTTGTAGTTAATCCACGTTGCAGGAAGTGACGTTTCATCTAACCGGATGTCATGTGATGCTACGTGGCAAGGTTGGTGAAACGTTGAGTCTCTCAGAAAAAGCCGAGCCGAGCAAAAGTCTAAAATGGTTCTCTCCTAAGTAAGGGGGGGAGATGCGCGCGCCAGACGTGGGACGTGGTAGGTACCCACAGTGGAGACCATCGATGGCGACATCTGCAGATCATGCCTGGGAGAATAAAAGGTTGAAAACCCAACATCTGTCTTCATCTTGTGTATTCCGGCGAAAACAGCAAGAGAGCTACACCCAGATGAAGACTCTCCCAGAGCAGCGGAACCAGGTATGAACTTCTATATATAAACACATAAATACACAAACGTCCTAAACCACTAGACAAACGGTTTAAGGGATCTTGGGTCCCGTTCTCTCGTCTCTTAACACTTGTAATATCTCTCTCATCGTCGTAAACTTTTTCTCTTCATTAGTAAAATGGACACGTCATCACCAGGGTACCAGTATCCCTCAAGTAAAGTGTCCAAACTCAAATCCTCTTCTTCTCCCTCCCTTATGTAACATATGAAAGCTTATCGTATATGTGCATCACAATTACATCCGTTCAATGCACAGGTAGAGATAAATAGACATCACCACATTGATTATTGTTTCGATCTGATTTGATTTGATTTTTGTTATAAAAAGGTGCAGCGAACCATGTATTATGGCGTCCGTTCGATGGTTACCATTAGATAAACAGCCATTAGTAGTTAATCGAACATGCTAGCAGTGATTTATCCATATTCAACTATCAATTTGGTATAAAACGCCAAATCTTAGTCAACGGTCTATAGAGTTTACTCGTTTTTAACTGTAGTTACTTTATATATTTTTTTGGTTTTTATTTAAGGTGTGTTTCTATGATAAAAAACCTAGCTTATTTTCCATTAAACAAAGATATATGTATAAACACACACACACACACACACACACACACACACACACACACACACACACACATATATATATATATATATATATATATATATATATATATATATATATATTATTCAGTGTGGTTCTCGAATAAAAATATGGTTTATTTTCACTTTTTAAAATATCTATGCATATCTATCTCTCTATCAATATATCTATCTATCTATCTAACTATATATATATATATATATATATACTGACACGCATATATATATATATATATATATATATATATATATATATATATATGCGTGTCAGTATACATATATTTTTTTAATCGAAAATAAACCATATTTCATATTTTTATCCAAGAAACACACTTTGACTAAAAACACAAGGGTCTATATATATATATATATATATATATATATATATATATATATATATATATATATATATATATATATAAGGAAATTGTGTCAAATCCCTCAGGAGCTTTGTTTTGACATTGCAACTTAATGAGCTACTGCTGTTATGCAAGGAAAACCTGGTTCCGGAAAAAGAAAAAAAAAAAGAATATTGTGAAAAATCTAAATAGCATAAAACACTACACTCTGCAGGCTTTCAGCACGTAGGTCTTCCGAGCCCAAAGCAATTGCCCAGAACAATGGGCCATGTTGTCTGCAAAAAACAGTGAAACTCACCACGATATTTCGACAGGTTTTACCGTCTTCTGCCGGGAGCCGCGTCCTGCGTGGCTCGTCTGCTACGGTCCTCACTTCTTGTTGGCCTTACTCTGGCAAAAAATTGAAACACTACTTTCCCCGGCGTCTTTTTAATAAACGATATTCATCATCATCATCATCATCATCATCATCATAATCATCTACTTACTAGGTGTTAATATACAACTTACTAGCAAATGTGCCCGGCGTTACTCGGTGTAAAATTAATAGTGAAGTTCTTTAAAAATTTGAAGTCAAAAACAAAATTGAAAGAAACTGAGACATGCGTATCCAAGTATTAGGGGGTTTTTTTCTAAACAATTCATTTCTTGCATGTAAAAATAATAAACTCTATCTGAGATCGAAACCAAAACCTAAAGACAGTGAATCAACAACGAAAATGTGTGACAGAAGAGAGGGAGTCGTTTCCAATACCCCATTCCTTCGCTCTCCATCCTGTTTTTCTTCCTTTATCATTTTTTTTCTTTTTTTGGTGTTAATAGATGAAAAGTGTCATGGAGTGTGGAGAGGGGGATGTTGCACCTTTCGCCACGGCTACTGCACCAACACTACTACTACTACTGGGTGAACCTTTATTTTCTTTATTTCTTTCACTTTTTTGTGTCTTGGCCTTTCCGTTTCTTGTATCTGCACTCCATCTCCTTTTCGTAATTTTTTTTCTTTTCCGTCCCTCTTTTTCGTCCCCTTTTTCGTCCCTTTTTCCCGTCACTTTCTTTTCCGTCCCTATTTTCTGTCCCTTTATATCTGTCCCTTTTTTTGGTTCCTATTTTCTGTCCCTTTTTTTCCGTCCCTTTTTTTGTCCCTTTTTTTCTGTCCCTTTTTTCCGTCTGTTTTTTACCCCCTTTTTTTTTACCCCTTTTCCGTCCATTTTTTCCGTCCATTTTTTCCGTCCCTTTTTCCGTCCCTTTTTTTCGTCCATTTTTTCTGTCCCTTTTTTCCGTCCCTTTTCTCCGTCCCTTTTTCTGTCCCTTTTTTCCGTCCGTTTTTTTCGTCCCTTTTTTCTTGTCCTTTTTTTTCGTCTCTTTTTTCCGTTTCCTTCTTTCCGTCCCTTTTTTTTCTGTCCCTTTTTTCCGTCCTTTTTTCCACAGTCCCTTTTTTTCGCTCCTTTTTTCGTCCCTTTTCCCCGTCACTTTCTTTCGTCCCTTCTTTCCGTCCCTTCTTTCCGTCCCTTTCTTTTCCTTCTTTTTTTTTCTGTCCCTTTTTTGTCCCTTTTTGTCCGTCCATTTTTCCGTCCCTTTCTTTTCGTCCCTTTTTTCCCGTCCTTTTTTTTCGTCTCTTTTTCCGTTTCCTTTTTTCCGTCCTTTTTTTGTCTGTCCCTTTTTTCCGTCCCTTTTTCCCCCGTCTCTTTTCTCTTTCTGTTAAATAACAGTTACTTTTTAAAATCAATAATTTTTTAATCAATTATTATTTTATTAAATTATTAGTTTAAAATTTGTCAGTTGGGCTATAATATAAAACCTTAAGGATCGGTGACGATTATTTAAACTGGGCAGTATTTTATTATTTACCAGCGGTGGTACCCGGTGTTGACCGGGTGTTTGGAGGTCTATGTCGTGGTAAATAAAATAAAAACCGGGGGTAGGATCGAACCCGAAGCCCTGAGGCGAAGTTTGAAAATAATGAGCTACTGAAAGATGTTTGAATTTATTTAAGTAAGAACCAAATTGACAGGTGCGCGCCTGAAAGTCGTCGAGCGTTACGACGACGACGACGATGACGATGACGACGACGACGACGGCGACGTCAATGACCAAATTTGTTTGTTATAAGTGAATTAAAAAAAGAAAACAACGTTAAAACTTAAGTGGGGTGGGTGGGTAGGGTGTAATCAAAACATCGAAAAAATACACACGTACATACATACATACAGACAGACATACATACATTTTCGCTTTTATATATATAGATGATGGCAACGAACAAAAGTTATCCTGAAATAATAATCTTTATTTTATTTCATGTGCAACCATGCCATATGACCACAACGAAATACTAAATGGCTTTAACCAAATGCGACGATCTCTATATTATCATTCGCTTTTAATCCTAATCCTTGTGTGGGTTTTAACAGTTTCTTCGCTCTTAGTTTATCTGTGTCTTCGTCAGGTCTAAGGAAGAAAGGCGTTTGTTCGCGCGTGTGCGTGAGAGAGAGAGAGAGAGAGAGGTAAAGCGAGAGAGAGAGATGGGGATGAGTACTCGACAGTTATATGTCTCCTCTATAAAACCCACTCTCTACACGATGGGTGGGGGCTGCACATGGCTACCCAACGGGTGGTTGCCACCTCGGCTTGCAGAGTTAACAAAGAATTACAACAATTATATTTGGCTTCCAACAGCGACAGGAAGATAGAATGCATGCAAGTCCGACATACCTCAACGGGGTTCTTTGTCAATATATATATATTTTTTGAATGGTTTAGAGGTGAGGCTAAAAAAAGTTTATAAAGATATCTTCTCCAGGATATTATTATTATTATTATTATTATTATTATTATTATTATTATTATTATTATTATTATTATATGTAATTGATAATATTATTACATGTAATTATTATTATATTTATTAATTATTTCTAATTTTATTATCATTATTATTATATGTAATTACTATATGTAATTTTTATTATTATTATTATTATTATTATTATCATTATTATATCTAAATTTATATGTTATTATTATTATTATTATTATTATTATTATATAGAACTAGATACCCGTGACCCGTTGGGTCAGTATATTATATTAGCTATAGAATTAATGTATGAGCGTGACATTTGTGACGTAAAGAAAATAGTTTTGTGACATAATAGAAACATTTCTATGAAAGTATATTAAAATGAAAAAAGAATATAGATAGATTTCTATGAGTCGTTCTGTTTATAATTGTTTATTTTTGAAAAAAAAAGCTTACATCCATTGAATTATAAGTGGTTTGCCATACTTATAGGTAAATGTGCACTGAACAAATACCATAATACTTAAAGTTAAATTCAAATTTTGATACATCTTTTAATTTAAACGCGAAAAAAAAAACAATTGGCCGCTGAAAATCTAGACAGTAAAACAATGCGTTTTGTTGTTGTGTTGATTATTTATTTGTAACGCAAATAAAAAAAAACATATTTTCGAGGTTATTCATTTATGTTGGTAGTGTAGAAGAAAATGTATGAATGTTTTTTATAGAAAGGTGTATTAAAAAATGGAGAATATTTTTTTTTAATGGAGGTGGTGGTTAAATCGCCGTTGAAAAAATGCTCTTATGGTTGTCAACGGATTAAAATACAGTTATTTATAAGAAAATTGCGTTAAAATAACTTAAACGTAATACGGAAATGAACGATGTAAAAAAAATGGAGAAAGTATTAACCATTGTTTATTAGGATAATTTAAACGCGAAAAAAAAAAAACAATTCGGGCGCTGAAAACATACACAGTAAAACAATATGTTTTATTGTCACGTTGATTATTTGCTTATGTAAGCATGCGCACCCGGAAGTCATAAACCGGATGTTGGGTTACAACAACCGTTACAAGGTCGTTTGAATTTTATAATTATATAGATAATTATAATATTAAATTGATAATATTATATGTAATTATTATTAATATATTTAATCAATTAATTAATTAATTATTATATGTAATTATTATATGTAATAATTATTATATGTAATTATTATTATATGAAATTATTATATGTAATTATTATTATTATTTTTATTATTATATATAATCAATATTAATATTATTATATGTAATATTTATATGTAATTATTATTTTTGTTATTATAGGTAAGTATTATTATATGTAATTATTATTATATGTTATTAATACATAATGTTATGTGTAATAATATTGATTATTCTTAAATGTAATTAATATTCTTATATTTAATTATTATTATATGTAGTTATTTTTATTACTATATGTAATTAATATTATCATATGTAATTAATATTATTATTAAATGTAATTATTATTATATGCAATTATTTTTATTACTATATGTAATTAATATTATTATATGTAATTAATATTATTATTATATGTAATTATTATTATATGCAATTATATTTATTGTTATATGTAATTATTTTTATTATTATATGTAATTAATATTATTATTATATGTAATAATAATTATTTTTATTATACGTAATCATTATTATATGTAATTAATATTATTATTATTATTATTATTATTATTATTATTATTATTACTATATGTTTTTATTATTATTATTATTGAACCTCGCGGTATTTTAAATCAGTTATAAAGTGAACCAGGCGTAAATCGATTAATGTTAATATTTCCTCCTCCACTCCAGCGCCACCCTAGCCGGGATTGAACTCGCTACATGAGTTTGTAGTGTAATTAAAATATTGTCGTTATCTGAATACTTGATGTTTCGCCAGGTCTTTCAAGTGCAATTTTTATCGTGACACCATCACTAGATGGGGTGCCCACCACGGCTTAAAATAACCCTATCTAACCTGAAGAGGATAGACCGCGCCAGTTTCTCAATCTAGTATTTTATTTCACGATACATACAGCGCCTCGCCTACCCAAATTGGCCAGGCTCAACGTTGCTTAACTTCGGTGATCTGGGGAGAACCGGTGTGTCAATCTGATTGTGCCGTATATTAATTAATATTAATATAAGATTGTTTAATGACTTATATTGTAGTCGCCCTGTAGTATTTATCCATATGAATAAAACACTAGACATGTGTGTATATGTGTTAAAATATTTAATTAATTAACTCTTAAATTACTGCTCACATAACACTGAAATGAACAGAAAATTATATTATATATTAAAGATAGTTAATAACGAGTAAAATCTTTGTTTAGATTAAAGTATAACGCGTACACAAATATGTCAGCAATGTTCATCTCGATTTTCCGACATATTTGTAGTATTTTTGCGCATGCGCAAATTCATTTGTAGCCTGGAGTGTTTTAATTTTTAATCCATCTTATCTATCTGTCGATAACTCAAACAGTAGGAAACGCTGCATATGTATATATAACCCTGAGAAAAGAGGATGCTGACCACAATTACTAGGTAATGGTATCGAACTGGCAGAAAAGATACCTGTAGACCAACTAAGAAACCCTCCACCAAAACGGAACATAGAATGCATTCTAGCATACATCGCTACACACAATAGAGACAACCTAGAACTATTTACAGAGATAACAAAAACCCTTGTCCTATTCAGTCAACACGATAAACTGAACAACATACTTAGAACAACAAAGTTTATAAAAAGCAAACGTCGACACAAAAACGTAAAAAAATATCCTAACCTCCTCCAAACTCATTCAACACATTACAAAAGTGGATACAAAATTCAACAAACAGCGCCGCGGAGTTTGTTTCATAATAAAAGAGGGAAACACATACACATTGAAAAACCAGCACAAAAATTTAGATTAAAAACGACTTCCCTGATCTCGAGATCACACATAGGACAATGCTGGGAAGGCCGTTTCGTCCGGGTACTTCGCCTTAATGCTACAGATTCAGGAACTTCCTCAGTGGTGCCTTCATTTGCCGGATCATTAAACTCGTCTTGCTATGGATCCTCGTCATTTTCTGAAGAGCTTCCGTCATCATCTTCTGAGGAGCTTCCGTCATCTGGCCGTTCGTACAGCAGTGGGTCTTCCTCATCCGATGTATTGAGTTCATCATTGATTATAACGTCATGTCCGCATGCTAGGAGCACATCTTTTATGTGGCGTGGTGTTCCATCAACTGATATTGAGTGTTGACGAATTATTTTTGTGACTGTTCCTGTACCGAACTGGGTTGCGAATCTTCCCCCCGGATTCTTCACCCAAATCTTACACAGACGCTAGCAAAAGCCTCAGCAATAGAGTGCCTTTACATAAGAGTAACATTATAATCGTAGAAAACGGACGCCTATATGTTTCGAAACACGTGTATGCATGCAGTAGAAATAACTTCAAAATAACTCCAATCTTCCGAACCGGCAATTACTTCTACTTATTCACACAGAAAAAGAATTTCATAACAAAATTCACTCCCGAATAGAACATAGCTTAATAGCAACACGCAAACAAATAAAATGCAAAACACGCTCACGCATATTTGCATGCGTATATATACACATCCACACATGAATCAGAACTGACACATTAAGAGACACACACACGTACGTCTACATACAGAGGCACAAAATTCCCCTTATCTCTTATGTAACTCATAGAACAATATCAGATTTACTGAGACTAACAACACTAAGAAATGCCTATGATCACAGATTAGTATCTGTTCACTACAGTTCCACTTTTCCGTCCTTCTGTAGAAGAAATCCTTCATAACAGACAATTATTTATTTATTTTTTTGCCTATCCAGAGTGCTCTTTCTTGGGAATCTTGATTTTCACCACATTATAAACCGATCTTGTATCTGACTCTGACCCCGTGGGGATAAAAGTAAATAAGAGTACTAAGAAATGCCTTATCCTTATTCATGAATATCATTCCTTTGTATCAACAAATGTTTTCTATAACAAATACTTTTAATCAATACAACATGATAGGAATAAAAACTGGATTGTTATCGTGTATGCTCTTATATAAATTTAGGAACATGGAGCGAGAACAATCTAAAATTGTCAACTTAAACCTCACAAGGAAATAACAGTATTAAGAATGTTAAAATTTGTCATGTAATTACTTATTTTAATAGAATTATTAAATTATAAGTATAAAATATCTTATAACTATTCCAAGAGACTAAAACGAAAATTACTATAGCAAAATTTAAAAATCTAAAAATCAAAATTAAATAACAGTTCCCCTATCAAAAACACAGGCATTAAACATAGCTTATTTTAATTATGATATATGACTTACATTTTACAAGCCAATATAAGAAACACACACACTCACATCCCACACACACACACACACACTCTCTCTCCCTCTCTCTCTCTCTCACTCTCTCTCTCTCTCTACTACACAGGAACACACGAACACATACACACCTATGAGACGAAGAAGCAATGCACTCGACACCTCCACACAAATAAGAAGAAAATAATAACCAGAGAAAATTTTATCGTTATTTCCATGGCAGGTGCTCGTCTGAACTCCAATCTAGCTTGTGCATCCGACCAGGCGCCAAGTTTGAATTCGTGTTACCACCATAGGCAGGGCACACGTGGTACTGGGTCCCACGGAACCTATCCCGCAAGGTTAGCAATAGAAAATTAAAGAGACTCTTGATTGGTGGTACAAATGAGATCCGGTCACCCTATTATTTGTTTTGTCTTTGGAGATTTTATATTTTTAATTTTTTAAATTTTATATTGAAAATTTTTTTAATTGTAATTTTTTTCTTTAAACGGAATAAATTAAATATGAAGATCAAAGTGTAGTATCTGCGTGAACAGACACTGCAAACAAAGACCATATGTGGGGAAAAACCTCACTTATAAAACCTTGGCCAATGTAGGGGCAACCCTTCATACCAATTGTCACAATCTAGTTCCCCTACTCCCCGGGGAGTTGGTCCCCATTCCCCCTTCACTCCTCACATTAAAAGTCGGCCTTGTGCCTAATTTGCTGGTCGTATTTTCCTCGATTTAATGAGGATTTGATGACTTTGATGAGTGAGGAATGAAACCTGGTAATCTAACATTTATTTTTATTTTTTTAATACATTATGTTTTTTTTGTCTGTATTTAGCCGTTATACATATATATATATATATATATATATATATATATATATATATATTATTTTATCTATTTACATAAAATATTCCGTAAACATTTAGAGTATTATTTCAACAGTGCTCGATACGTAAGTAAAACTTAGAAAAACTTCTGAATATATATATATATATATATATATATATATATATATATATATAATAATATACAAACAAACGTTTGAGCCTTCTACGAGTGGCGAACGGATGTTTATTTAAATAGACGTTCGGACAGTTTAATTTCGGCCACCGATTCCGTAGTCAGGGGGTAGGACTGCCGACCTCGGCTTGGGAGAGGTGTTAGTCTAGCGGCACTGATGAGTTGTGAAACAACGAAACAGGTCTGTATGTCGATGACTAAAATATATTTTATTTTATATATATATATATATATATAACTACTTCATTTATTCGCATAAATTTAATATACGAAAGTATAGATTTATGCGTAAACTTTAAGTATTTACTTCAAAAGTGCTCAATACGTAGGTAGAGCTAGTTAGTAATTTATAAAATATATATGGCTATTAGGCTACACTGAATATTCTGCGTTTCATCCAACTATAGGATTCGTCAGGCTTATGCGCGAATTCTGTCGTTGCTTCTTGTTTTTATATATGTTGAGGATTTCTAGTCGACCAATCAGCTTTCTAGTATCCACCGCGCCACTTCCTACCAGCCAAAATTAAAGGGACTCTTGACTGGTGGTAGGAAGTGGCGCGGTGGATACTAGAAAGGTGATTGGTCGACTAGAAATCCTCAACATATATAAAAACAAGAAGCAACGACAGAATTCGCGCATAAGCCTGACGAATCCTATAGTTGGATGAAACGCAGAATATTCAGTGTAGCTTAATCGCCATATATATTTTATAAATTACAATATATATATATATATATATATATATATATATATATATATATATATATATATATATATATACTAGCAAAAGTACCCGTCGTTGACTGGGTTCAAAGCAGCCTACAGGAAATTGACTCTGATTTATTAAAATATGAGGAAGGGTTTTAAAGAGATAGCTTTGAATTTGGGAGTATCAAAGCCAAAGTAAAATATTATGAAAGTAAAAATAAAATAGATAAACTCCATAATTTATTATACCATGCCTGTTCACAACGAAACACTTATCACAATATTCTGTGGATCTATATTAAAAAACCTTGTTAAACTTTGTGACATATTTCCATTCTATGGAGGTCAGGCGCGAACGAACACCCCAAATTTTTATTATACCATATTTCTTCAAACTGAAACATAATTATCAAAGTATACATACGTAGATAGATATGAAAAGTATTTATTAAAGTTTTTGCCTATTTCCATTCTATGGAGGCAAGGCGCGAACGCAGACCCCACAATTTTATTATACCATCCCTATTTAAGTGAAAACATACTTATCAAAGTATTAATATGTACATCTATATCAAAAACACTTGTAAACGTTTTTTTAATTTTTTTATTTTTTATTTCAATACTTTGTGAACCAGGCGCGAACGCAGACCCCACAATTTTAATGAACCACCGTTCTGCAGGATCAAACATACCCATTTCTGTTTCTCGATAATATTCTATTATTATATGTAATTAGTTTTTTAAAATAGTCAACCATATAGGAGCCTATTCGTGATCACACACACACACACACACACACACACACACACACACACACAGAACCCCAGCTTTATATATATATATATATATATATATATATATATATATATATATATATATATATATATAAATTAAGTTAAACATAGTTTTTCGCCTTTTATCCTCGTGAGGATTCATAATTGATATATATATATATATGTGTGTGTGTGTGTGTGTGTGTGTGTGTGTGTGTGTGTGTGTGTGTGTGTGTGTGGTCGCAATACGGAACAATAGTGTAATTGATAAGCTTTGAAAGGTAATAACTGGCCAACTCAGAAAACGTGATATTACAAACTTGGAGAACTTTTATATTACATTATACATATATATATATATATATATATATATATATATATATATATATATATATTTGAGACAATAAAAGTCGTAAATGAAGGCAGGAAAACCATAGATTGGTATATATAGAATGAATCATTTATTTAATAAGGGTATCCATACATTTAGTTGGGGTATAAATGCGACATTTTTATACTAAGATATTTCGAAGCCGAATATTTCTAATTAGAAGCGTAATGAAGATGCTAAGTTAGATAATTGGTCTGTGACGTATAGCGAGGGATTCATCAAGAACGAAATAATAAATAAAATTATTGATGTCGTTTGGGGGAAATATATTGAGCTTTAAGATAAAGGAAGAGTGTATTATATAAAGTGTCATTCAAAAAGGTGTATAGGGTGTCTATTATTGTTTTAAAAGAATGTGGGTAGTTTATGTTTTTTTAAACTCAAGCGAGGATATAGCGTAGGTTGGGTGCTGATTCTAGTTTATCCGTATGTAAAATGCATACTATCTGTTGATGATTTGCATAAGGAGGGGGCTACGCTAAAAGGAATTTTATCAATAAAAATAACTGAGACCACAACAGCACTTAGAGAAGGTGTATGTTTTCAGGTGTAATATTATGATGATGAATTTAACCGAGAGGGTATATACTAAGTAGGATTATATGTTTTGTTATGCCTGGCCAGAGGCATTGTTTATGTTGGTTCATGTTCTTATGAATTTAAATTCGTAAGAACATAATCCATACCTCTAAAATTAAAGATACTTTTAAATTTAAATTTTTCTTACCTGATGAGATCAACAATGATCGAAACGGTTTGCACACCGTAGCAAGATATGACTATATTAACATAAAGATTTTTTTTAATTATATATATATGTGTGTGGAATATGTAAGTACATATATTCATATATATATATATATATATATATATATATATATATATATATATATATATATATATATATGATAGTGTGCGTGTTATGTATTTATTTTCTGTGCTACGCTTACATCCCAGTCGTTTAATACTTATGGACTTCCATTTCTCGTAATGACTAATTTTACTAGAAATTCTACATAAGTATTGCTTTCGGTTTCGATTATTCCTGAGGGAACTCAAGTCATTTATTTTTTTTATAAATAATTTTATCAACAAATTTTCATCAGTTTTCTTTTCGGTTTCGGTTTTATTATTTATAAATAATTTAATCAAGAATTTTTCATCAGTTTTGATTTTGGTTTTGCTTTCAATTATAACGGATTGCACTCAATTATCTAATTTTTTATAAATAATTTCATCAAGAATTATTTGTAAGTGTTGGTTCGGTTTCGTTTATGGCTGAAGGAACTCAGGTTATATATATATATATATATATATATATATATATATATATATATATATATATATATATATATATATATTCATGTATTTTTTTCTTAAGTTTTGGTTCCGGTTACGATTCAAGCGGATGCATCCAGGTCATATGGATAATTTTGTAATCGCAACTATGTAATATATAAAATCGATAGAAAATTGCTAGCTTAAATAAATTCTTTTGCAATTACATTTCACAAGCCAATGCAATAATATCAAGAGCGTCTACATTTACGGTAAACATTTACAGAATGGCAACATTAATACATTACATATGGATGAGTCTCCTGTAGAATTTTCACAGGTCCAGCTAGTATATATCACTATATCTACCCAGAGATATATGCTTTGTCACTATACGGTTAATTATAGTGTCTGAACGTAGAGAGATTAAAAAGACAGGACTCGCAACTTAATAAGCTAAAACTCCACTTAAACCAAGCTCAACTTAAAACAAGGTTAACTTAAACCAAGCTCAACTTAAACCAACATCAACTTAAACCAAGTTCAACTTAAACTCAAACAAAATTTAAACCCAAACAAAATTTAAACCAAGCTCTAGTTAAACCCAAACAAAACTCAAATTCAAAACAAATCGTACTTTGTGGTAGCATCCTTTTTTTTCTTTTAATCGTCTTAATTCCAATTGGTGAGAGTTATCTTTCGGTATATCACTGCATTCAACTTGATTGGGCGTTTTACGTAGTAAGAATACGAAAAAGAGATAAAGAAAGAAGAGAGTATGCAAGGGTATAAGGAGACAGAAATAAATAGAGTTTAATATTTTAAATCGTTTTTCTATTGCATTTAAGACTTCTGTCAGATTCTTTTATCCGACAGGCCCTTTTCTTCTCGCATGATCCTGACCCGAAAACTTTGTTTAATCAATAAAAAAAAATCAATTAACAAAAACAAAAATAATAATAAAAACGAATTCATTTTGTAATCCATCAATAACAGTTTATTCTCTTTTCATACTGTTGTGTTTTAATTGTTTTTTTATGTTTTCTTTTTTCAATCTTTAATATTTCGTTGAAATGTGTTTTCTTTCATTACTTCCTGATTTTTGTCTATTTTTGTTCATGTTATTTTTTGTCATTTAATTGTTTTTTTTTCTGTTTTTTTTTCATTGTGTTTTTGTGGATTTTTTTGTATGTTTGTCTCTTTTCTTTGCCTTTTTCCTCACTTTATTTCTTATAATTTATTCTTCATTTTTTTTTTAGTTTTTATTTACTCTTGATTTAATTTTTCCTCATTCTTTCTTTTTTTTATATATACGTTTCCCTTGTATTTCTTTTCACTTGATTGTGATTTTTCAATTCCCTTAATCTAATTTCCCTTTTTTCCCCTCTGATATTTTAAATGGTTTTATCTTTCTTTATACGCTGTGTGTTTTATATAACTTTGCTCGGGCGTTGTGTTTTTTTTATAATTTGCCCGGGCGTAAAGTACGCTTAAATGTTATATTTTAATTTGTCTGGATTTCTTAGATATTTTTTATAGAGTCCTGATATTAAAATAAAAAATAGTAGTTGGGTGCGATCAACTAGAATCGAAACCGACACAATAGCATTCAAATCTGGTGACGTCACAATTATAACAACGTCACACATATATAAACCGTTTAAAAATTAAAAATAATCTAAGATAAATGTACAAAATGTGTAACGATTTTTTCCGATTTGTATCCATTTTTGACCCCTTAAAAGCTATTTTAACCGGCTAAAGACCCATAAAATAATGGTCCCTAAAATATCAATCGTTTGTGGCCCCTAGTGCCGCTTTATGACTTTTAGTTTCAGAGGAGATAGAGTTTGAAAATATGAAGACAGACAGACATATAGCTTTTTATATATTAGACTAGCGGTGGGGGTGGCGTCGAGCTTTTCCCGGGCGTAAAATACGCTTAAATATGACATTTTAATTTGTCCAGATTTCGTATATATTATAATAGTGTCGTGATTTCAAAAGTACTTAAGTACCATCAGCTAGAATCGAAACCAAACATTCAGAGCTGGTGACGTAACTACTGTACCAACGTGACACACATATAAACCGATTAAAAATTTAAAAAATGAAACTAAACTAAGATGCCTGTACAAAAACGAACGATTTTAACCGGCTAAAGACCCATAAAAAAAAACGGTTCGTAAAAAATCCAATCTATGTTCCTTTTAGTTTCGGTGGAGATACAGTTTGAAAATATAAAGATAGACAGACAGACCGACAGACGTACATACAGCCATTAGATTACACGTTTTTAAAATCGTTTTTTTTTTCTGTTTCCCTAACGATAACCACAGTTTTGCTTCCCTAATAGTGGAACAAGTTAACCCAATATTCCATAAGAATCTTTTACTTAGTAATGCACTCACTAAAATTTGGATAAATGACGTTCAGACCATACAATTTAAGAAAAGAACGTTAGCCATATGAAAATTTAAGATGGCTGCCAGTTTTCAAGATGGCTACAGAAGCAAACCTGACAAATTTCAATTTTTGAAGAGGAACTCCAATTAACGCAATCTCTTTATGGTCCAAAAATGAAATGAATGTATTCTCATTTAATTAAGCCAGTCATGCCTCGAAAACTTCAATATGACCACCATTTTGCAAAATGGCGGCTCATAGATTACTGTATGTAGTAATGTTTTCAGCTATAACCTTGCCAGTTTCTATGCTCTGTGCCGAGTCAGCGGTGAAAATGTTTTCTGCCAATTATTTGTTACACTAATGTAGTTTAATATTAAAGCTTTTGGCTTGTGATACATTAAGAGTGATGTCAAAGCACAACCAAGACACAGTGGTAACATCACTGCTGTAAAACTCAGCACGGGGTTTAGCGTCGGCTTGTAGTGTACTAACTGTAGTTGTAATTACTAACTGCTGTGGTGGTAAAATAACGTTAGGCAGTGGTATCTATAAGTGTCTCAAATGCTATCTAATTCGCCCCTTATGGATCTCAACTAGAATTGTAGTTAGTTGTAGTGTAGTTGTTAGATAGCTGAGCAGGAAGTGTGTGATGTGGCTTACATCAGTTAACCAGCCCAAAATGCAGAGAAGAAGCGAGGTCTTGAGTTTGAAGTGACCATAGCCTCACTGTTTCCCTTTCTACGTGATGAGGCCCATTCTGTTGCTACGGTGAGACATTATATGGACAAAGTCAAGGATGCCATTTCTCACCTCAATCCAAACACAGCAACACTACCAAGGTTCATGAGGCAATACTGCACTTGTTTGCTCGGAAGCAAAGACCGTATGACTCCATTCCACCAACTAGTGCATCTCTCGTTCAGCATGTTAGACGATCTGCATGCCAAGCTGCTTGCATATGGGGCCAGCCAACAGAATGTACAATGCAACCTGAAAGTCCTGTCAACTGGAGCTGGCAAAAAGAAGGTGAAGCCTGGAAAGATCTCTGGTCAACCCTACCACCTATTGCTCAGTCCTGCCAGCAGCTGACAAAATGTCGTTGCACGGGTGAATGTCGGGGACCATGCAAATGTTATCGCTACACCTTGATGTGCATACTAATGGGTATCTGTAAATGCAAAGAGGAAAACAATGACCCAAGTTAAATTCAAGCACGTCACTTCATTCTGTGGTAGTATATTGTGCTCCTGTAACAGCAATTTGAGATACCACAGCCGTAACTTCACTAAGACAGTGCTAGTCCATATAATTGTCATCATAAAATTAAAATTGACAGAGTTATTGCGTAGGGAAATGTACATAGATACACACACACACATACACAGACACTTTCACTTTTATATATATACTAGTATTTCAGCCCGGCGTTGCCCGGGTGTTTGGATGTGTATGGTGAGCAAAAACAAAAAGTGGTAGTAGGAAGGAAGGCTCGAACCTGTACCGCAAAGGAGGAAAAGAACGGGGTAAAACTTAACGCTTATGCTGTTACGACCACCGCCAAACCGGAAGCGACATTTTTAAAATTTAGGCTAGACAATCTAAAGGAGAGGATAACTTTAAAAAATATCCGCGGAAAAAGTGACCCCCCCTGTAGAAAAGTGCCTAGTTGAAGGGGGAAGATATTAATGTTTTTAGCCAATATTTCGATATTTGTCGTATGAAAGGTCGAACTTTAAAACGATACTGATCTTGGTAAAATCCGTCGTCACTATTGAAAGTTTAAGGTAGACATGCAAACAGACATACATACATACATTTATATATTGGTAACTAAAGATTTTCGACCCAAACCGATGAAAAAGCTTGCCCTATCTCTGAATACCCTTTATGTAAAATTTCAAATATTTAGACCAGAAATTGAGTAATTTGGAAGAGACCGTAGAGGTCAATTTTTTTAAACTTTGACCCCTATTATGACCCCTTAAACTGTATTGTTTTTGGCTCAAATCAAGTTATTAAGTTAGATCCATGTCCAATGAACCTATATCAAAAATTTCAAGTGCGTAGACCCAAAATTGTCGGAGAAGTTTGGTAGAGTTCTCAAAGGTAAAATCTTTGAACTTTGACCCCTTAATCGCCAAATTTCTAATATATATATATATATATATATATATATATATATATATATATATATATATATATATATATATATATGTTAGTGTTGGGATGAGTATTCGAGATCGAGAATCAGAAAAATCAGAAATTTTGGGGGGGTATCTGAATCGGTATCGGAATCGGAAAAATTTTGTGCATATTTCTCCACGTCCAAAACGATTACTTTAAGTGTCTTTTTTTATTTGATTTTTTGAAACAAAATCTTCAACTGCTAATAGTAATGATAAAACAATAAAAAATTTATTTATTTAATACTACCAGTAAAGTTAAAATCTATTGATCATTCCTTAGAAATCTGATTTCTTACCTTTAAGAAAATATATGTGCATTAAACATATGATTTTTTTTTTTAGATAATTAGGGAAAAATAGCAACTCTATAGACAAACATTTAGAGATTCATATAAAAAAAAATCCGAATCGGTAATTGTATCGGAATCAGAAGTTTAGTACGGATTCAGTTATTGTATCGGAATCAGAAAAAATTGGAATCGTCGCATCACTAATATATATATATATATATATATATATATATATATATATATATATATATATATATATAGTAAGTTATAAAATATATATATGGCGATTAAGCTACACTGAATATTCCGCGTCTCATCCACTCTAGGACTCCTCAGGCATATGCGCATAAGCCTGAGGAGTCCTAGAGTGGATGAAACGCAGAATATTCAGTGTAGCTTAATCGCCATATATATTTTATAAATTACTAACTAGCTCTACCTACGTATTGAGCACTTTTAAAGTAAATACTTAAAGTTTACGCATAAATCTATACTTTCGTATATTAATTTTACGTGAGTAAATTAAGTAGTAATATATATATATATATCGCATCAATATATATATATATGTGTGTGTGTGTGTGTGTGTGTGTGTGTGTGTGTGTTTGTGTATTACAGCTAGCAACTATTTTAACCGATTAAACATTAATAAAAACATTCATGAAAAAGCCCACAAAAATGTAATCATTTGAGCCGTCTCGCACCGTTCTGTGACCTACCTTTTCGGAGGCGATGCAATTTGAAATAGACAAACACACAGACTTAGTAAGTTTTATAAATTAATTTTTCTTCTATTTTTTCTTTACTTTTCTCTTTCCCCTGCTTGTTTATCATTTCGGAGTTTTTTTTTTTTACTTTTTCAGTGTTCTTTTGTTATTCCTTATGTTTTCTTCCCCCCCCTCTCGCGTTTTTCTCCCTCTTATTATCCTTACAGCCTTTCAGCCACCTTACCATTGATCCATTTCTAACATTCATCTTTTCTATTCAATCAAATTCCATCTGCTTTTTTTTTCTGTCGATCTGTTCCCTCTATTCTTATAAAACACTCAAAACACAATTCTTCCATCTCCGAATCAATTCCTGGATTCTTCGACGTTCTTTCCAGTTTTTTTCTTTTTTTTTTTTTTTAACTTTTTTTGTAAAGAAATATTCAAGAACGAAAACCCCATAAAACCACAACAAAAACGAACAAAAAATACAAAAAAATAATAAAGTTGACTTTATTGAAATAAAATGAAAATAAATATTCTTTAAACAATAAAAAAAAAGAATTTGAAAGAAAGGAAAATCAATAGTGTTATTAGTTTTATTGGTTTCGTATTAAAAACAATCAAATAAAAATAAAATATATCACTTCTACGATATTATCGTCTTTCAGACTATTTTCCTTATCTTTGTGTTTCGTTTCCATAGGATTTCAATCGCTCCAATCTCCGATCTTCTTGGGCGTTTTTTTGTTTTTATTTTTATTTATTCAATCTTCACCCCAAACAAGGCAAGTGTCACTTTGAAGTAGGGGGCTACTATCGGAAACATACTTTGCGGGGGCATTATGAAGGGAGATGAGTAGAAAGATGTTTGTTCACATTACACTTAAACTTCTGCACATCAATACAGTTGGGAAAGCAGTCTCCCGGAAGGGAGTTCCAAAGCCTTGAAGTTCTGGGGAAGAAACTATTGGAGTAAAAGGCTTACTTACACCTAGGGATCTCTACCGTAAAGAGGTGGGACTTAGTTGCTTGTCGTGTTTCTCAGGGGTAGTCACGTCGAGGAGGTACAAGTGCTTGCAGTTCGTCAGAGCATTCACCGTTAAATATTTGTAGAACAGGCAGAGGGGTGCGACATTTCGTCGATGGGACAGAGGCTGTATCATAGATGACAGTTCAGGAACTATCAGGTCGACGACTCTCTTTTGACCTCTGTCCAGGAGTGAGAGACAAGCAGCAGATGCACCAGCCCAAATGTGACAGCAATACTCCATACATGGGCGAATGTTGCCTTATAGAGGTACAGGATACTTTCAGGCGTAAGTAATTTTCTGGCAAGGTAGAGAGAGCCCACCTGCTTTACAGCAGGCTTGGCAATGCTCTCAATGTATCTATTCAAGTTCATGTTCCCTGTAAACGTTAGGCCGAGGAGTTTAAAGGAAGTACTTTCAGGCAGTGTGTTCTTGGCCACTGCTATTGGTGGGAGAAAAGGTTTCTTGTAATTATCGAAGGAAACAAGCTTAGTCTTGGCAGGATTGAATGTGACCATCCATTTTTGTCCCCATTCCACTACAGATTGGAGGTAATCCTCTAATGTTTCTGCCATTTCCTTAGATATGTGTTCTTTTGTTTTCCCCTCAGGCCTGTTTGTTTTCCCCTCAGGCCTGTTATAGAGGGTGATGTCATCGGCAAATATACCCATCTCCGAAACTGTTTGCAAAAGTGGGCATCACTAGGGCTGGGACAACAGCATATTCTTTTCACTGTTTTGACTCTCGAGTGTGTATCCGTGAATCCCTTATAGGCTTTTATATTGATGTGGTTCTCGGTTGATTAGCTGCTCGAACTGTGTCGGATATATACTCGAGAGTAATTACAATGAAAAGAATATGCTGTTGTCATAGCCCTAGAATCATTCAGCATATTCAGTATAAAGTGGTTGCTTTAAAAGCTGTGAAAAACAATGAAGGGGATAGGAGTGAACTTACTGTAACGTAGCGCGGATGCACGTGTGTAAATACGTGCGAAGTGACGTCACCGCTGAGAAAAAAGGAGTATGAAAAGAGAAAGAGAATGATCATAAGAGAGACGAGATAATGTTCGAGATCTCGTGAGGGACGCGGAGAACGTTCTAGATCGCGTCTGTTGTTGTCGAAGTGTCTGTTGCATTTCATCGATTTGTTGACAGTAATTCACGTCTGTAATAGCATTGCCAGTATTTAAAAACCTGTAATAGATGAGACCTGTCGCAGCCCATCAAATGATGCAACTCTGGCTTTAGGAAGTGTCGTGGAGCTTCCTCAGCGTCTAACCACTGAGCTAAACGTTTAATTTAATTAATTTACGCCAGTTGTCGTAAAGAACCCACTTTTCATCGCAGGTCACAACTCGGTAAAGAATCGGGTCGTTCTGTCGCGTAAATGAAGGAAATATGACACTTTCTAAGAGCGTGTCTTTTGATTGTCGTTTAATTCGTGTGGTACCCATTTATCAACTTTTTGTTTTGTTTTGTGGTTTTTAACCTGTCTCAAGTTGGTGGTAATCGTTGTATACATTACATATAATTAAGTAGTGAGTTGTGCGTGGACTTGCTTCAACTAGGGCTCTTGATTGATCATTGTCAACATCTGATAGCCGACCTCTACGCTCCTCATATTAAAGACATTCGTCGCCGCCACGAAATTTTTAAACCATCATTGTGCTGCGTTCATTAAATGATTCCTGGCCCAGACGCTTTGTTGATATCGCGAGCTGTTTCCTCAGCTTTTAGGCCTAGCTTGAATATAAATGAGAAGATTGTGCGAATTTGTTTTTTCCATCGTGTATTCAACATTCTGAAAAGAAGAAATAGTTGTTTTAAAACGATTATAATTTAAACGATTGGAAAGAGCAAAAACGCCCGTTAAAATAATACATGAAGTAAAAGTATTATAACGAAAACAGTTTCCCTACCAAACTACTCTGTCAATTTTCAGTCTACATACTCGATATTTGACATAAGGGGTATTGAGATTTGGGAAAATATTTTAATCGGTTTTCAGAAAAAAAATTTGGCTGTCAAGGGTTAAAACTCCAAAGACTTGACCTTCGAAAACTCTACCAAACTCCTCCGCCAAATCTGGGTCTAAACACTTGAAATTTCAGATGTAGGTTACGTAAACATGGATCCAACCTTTTTTACTTTGATTTTAGCCCCAAAACAATAAATGTTCAATGGTCAAAATTGGGGTCAAAGTTTAAATAAATTGATCTCTGCGGTCTCTACCAAATTACTCAGCCAATTTCTGGCCTAAACATTTGAAATTTTACATAAAGAATATTCAGAGATAGGTCAAGCTTTATAATCGATTTAGGTCGTCAATTTTAGCCGCGAAGGGGTCAAAGTTAAAAAGATTTTATTTTTTCGGTCTAAAGCAAACTATTCGGCCAATTTTTGGTCTAAATATTTGAAATTTATACATAACGGGTATTCAGACATGCGGCAAGCATTTTTATCACCTTTGAAGCGAAAATTTGGCTTCCAGAATGTCAAATTCGAAAGAGTTGACCTTTGCAGACTCTATCAAACTCCTCCGCCAATTTTGGATCTAATCACTTTAAATTTCGGATGTAGTCTACCTGGACATGAATCAAACTTTTTAATATATATATATATATATATATATATATATATATATATATATATATATATATATGCACATAAAGTTGTGAAAAGTACATAAGGGGCCGAGCAAAGCCGGGCTGAAATTCTAGTTTGAAATAAAATAGAAAATTCTACAAGAACGTTCTTGTCAACCTAATACGTCCAGTTAACCTTTTTGCTGAGAATTTAAAATTCTGTCTCATGTCGAAGTGTGACAGACAAACTCATAGACAAACACCGTAACAAATAAGCGTAATCTCACGATATCAACGCTTCATTATTAACAGAGCTTCTTTATATTCTAGTGTTGAAATTACAGCGCGAACTCTCCTGAAGCGTGAAAACAGAAAAGTTCTTAACGTTATTTCGATTTTCTCTCTTCAATAATGAACCTTATTTTTTTTTAACTCACCTTTTTTATATAGCGATACAATTTTATAGAACGTTCTTTAAAAAAAAAATTTTTCAATCTTCTGTGCGAAATATATATATATTTTTTGAAAATTTAAATTAAGTCTTAAATTTGAATTGAGCGTTTTTTTTTTTTTTCGAAACATTTTTAATATTTGACGAATCTTTCGCCGACATTTTTATTTGAAATGGCTTTTCCCAACGAATTTCTGTTCACTTATCGTATTTTAAACTATTCTTAGCTACTAGTTTTGCATTTTTATGGCGCAATAATAACGACAATTTAGTGCGGACTCCCAGCTATGGGGGGCCTTATACCCGACGTTCCTTATTCTCTTTTATAAATGTGTTATCGAAACCATCACACACACACACACACACACACACACACACACACATATATATATATATATATATATATATATATATATATATATATATATATATATACCTTTCACCAGACTATACATTCACGTGCAATCACCTTTTTCTTTACGATATTCCCTCTGCTTCACTTTTTGCTATCAAGTAAGATCTTTGACTTACTTGCAGTTTCATCAAATACTTTTGTATGCGAAATCCGATCTCGCATTTTGCTAATTCCTACCCTCTGATGAGAAGGAAAGTATTTCTTCGAAACTCCGCGGATTAAGGACTATCCACTTATCAAGCGTTTTCTTTTTCAGATTAAATATGTTTTTAATTTTTTTTTAAAGTGTTTTTAACATGTTTTATTAACTATTTGCTCTTATTATAAGCTCTATCTCCTATTTTTTTATCGAGCGTTTACATCTGGTTGAGATTACTTTCTAAATATTAATTCTTTAATATTTATAATATACTTTACTTTTACCATCTTGGATCATTTTGGTAAATTTAATTGTAACTTTTATTATATATATATATATATATATATATATATATATATATATATATATATATAATTAGATTTTTTTGGAAAAAGAAATCCAACAGAGTGCTAAATTAAATAGAAAATCCGAAATATAAGAGCGTATTTATATTTTGTATTTTGTGTACAAAAAGTTGTTAGATGAGACAAGTCATTGGGACCGTCGGTTTCAAACCCTATAATTAGGACCGTTTAAGATATAGCCAATACTCATCAATAGCTGAAGAGAGTTTGATATGGATAGCTTATATATATATATATATATATATATATATATATATATATATATATATATATATATATATAAATAAATAATTATTTTTGACTATAATAATTAAATACCTACAGACACTAGTGTTTCATCCATTTCAGGAATCTTCAGTGCAGGGTGTCACGATTAACACCAGTCGACAGATTCGAACCCGGCAACACGAGCTATCTCTGACTCGATTAGCAAAAGCCGCATCCAATCGGCTACCATTAACCGCGTGAAATAACGTTGAATTTAAACATTTTAATTTTAAATGTTATTTGCGTCAGAACAGTGATCTAATCGTTATATGATGATCTATGCATAAGAGCTAAATTGACCGACTGAAATGCTCAACGATAAGAAACGAGTCTTAAAGGGACTCTCATGTATATATATATATATATATATATATATGTACATATATGTGTATGTATGTATATATATATATATGCCAGTGAGAACCAATGGCAATCGGCTGTTGCGATAACGTTCAATCATCTGCACCAATGGTCAAGAGGTAGAGAACATTGGAAATCTGGGGAGACGCAGTGAAATAATAATAATAATAATAATAATAATAATAATAATAATAATAATAATAATAATGTCCCCTCACAAATTCACTACCACTCGTAAATGTTTACTATATTTTCTTAGTGTTTAACCAATGTTCACATTATAGTATAATTGTCATTTATTAGTTATGAGAACTTCATTTCCGTATTCATGTATTCTTTAATAGTTTATTTTGAAGTATAATCCATAAAGAAAATAAAAAAACACGTTTAAAAGGGAGATTACGAGTTTTTTTTATAGTTTATTCGCAGTTTCGTGTTAGGCGAGTCAATAATTCCCTAAAAAGTCTGATACACCTACGTTTCAACACCAAAAATTCATATATATACATATACATATATATATATATATATATATATATATATATATATATGTATATATATATGTATATATATATATATATATATATGAATTTTTTTGGGGGGAGGGAAGTACACAATTTAATAATGGCTAAATACAGACCAATCAACATGATGATTTAAAAAATAAAACGTGAAAATAAAGGTTAGCAACCTAGGTTTCGTTCCTTGCTCAAGAGAGGAAAATATGAATAAAAAAAGTCATGAATAGGGCGGGGGAGACAAAAAAGCGAAAAATAAGGGAGGAAAACTTACATAGAAACTACATTAAGTCCTAAAACATTTTCATTTTGCTTGCAAATACAACGTTTCAACAACTTAATAAAAATAATCTCTAGAATGTTTAAATGAAAGAGCGAGTGCGACTTACTAAAGATCGTAAACATGTCAGCACTGAAATTCCTGGCACACGCATAATTATTTATAAGGTGCTCGCAAATATATATATATATATATATATATATATATATATGCGTGTGTGTATACATATATATATATATATATATATATATATGTACAAAAATTCATTCAATAATAAAAACACTGTATGAAAACAGCTCTAGTAAATAAATACTGGGAACTCAAGGAAAGCGGACGTTCGCGGGTAGTCGAATGGAAAATACTAAGACAAGCAAACACATGAAGAGACCTAGACGATCCATGTAGATTATGCCTTCATGAAAAATTTACTATCCTATACTTTAAGGAACCCCAACATCTATTAAACTGTAGGAGAGAAATAAGAACAACTGTGTTCACAGGATAAACTTTACTCTAGCATAAATATACAAAATAATTTTAAAACTAACGTAAACAATAGAAAATAAACAAATAAATAACTAAATAAGTAAACATGCATATACATAAACTATCACACATATATATGCATGTATATATATATGTATATATATATATATATATATATATATATATATATATATTAACATATAAAAAAGTTACCTAGATTTAAAACAAGTCAAGACACTAGATATCTAGGCTAAATAGCACACACAACGGAACGTGCCAACTGGAGGGCAAATGGGTCTTTGTCCTGTAAGTGCACATTGGCTGATTAGGAAGGGTGCGGCGGGTACTAGAAAGCTGATTGGCTAACAAAAAACTCAATAGTAGGTGCGGATATTAAACCACAAGAAAACCACAAAAATCTCGCATAAGCCTGAACAATCCTAGAGTGGATGAAATGCGAAATATTCAGTGTAGCTTAAACGCCATATATATTTATAACTTACTATATATATATATATATATATATATATATATATATATATATATATATATATATATAAATATATATATACTATAATAATTATTCAATACCTACAAACACTAGTGTGTCATCCTTTCAGGAATTTTAAGTGCAGGGCGTAACGATTAACACCGGTCGATAGATTCGATCTCGGCAACGAAGGCATCTCTGACTCCATTAGCAAGGACCAAATCCACTCAGCCACCGTTAACCGCGAGAAATATTGTTGAAATTTAAATTTTTATAAATATGTTTTTAAGTCTGTCTGAGTGATCTAATTATTATATTCTTATCTGCGCATGCGAGCTAAATTGATTGACTTTATTTCAACTGAAAGTGCTTAACAATATATACGAGGTGTCTTCAATAATTTTCAGCCTTTACAGTACAGCCATTTAAAATTATCGTAGACACTTAAAAATTCATTATGTTATTGCTATACATCTAATGAGCTGACGGACCAATTTGTATGATATTAGGTTTAGAGGAACAGCTACAGAAGGAATTGGAATACACGCTACTAAAGCCTGTTTATAACAGCCGGTGAATTTCAAAAATACAATCTGGACATAAGGATACTTTAAGAGAACGATATGAAATTGTATTCTGTTTAACTTGGAAAAAAAAATACCACATAAACGTATTGAATGATTCATAGTGCTTTTATGAACATCTTGCACGAATCGAGTTTGTGAGAGATAATGAGATGTGTGAGAGGAGTAAGGAAGTGAGATTGACCAAATAAAGAATTTGATGTCTGTCTATACAGAAAATAAGTGCATAGATTGATGTCAGTGTGGGAACTGTACATACAATTATTCACGGGGAACTGAAGATGCGGAAGATTTGCAGGAAGTTTATCTTAAGAGAACTCAGATAAAATCAAAAACTATTTGACCAAGACACGTATCAAGATAGTTCTTCAGCTTCTCTGTACTCCATACATTGCTCCGCGTGACATTTGTTTATTTCCTACGCTCAAAGAAAACCCTTAGAGGCTCTCGTTATGAAACAATTGAAGACACAAAACGTCCGTGAGCAAGGTCACGGACATGCTCACACAAGAGGGCTTCCAGGGTGCCTTCCAGAAGTTGTTGGAACGACGCTAAAAGTCCATTGTAGTCGGAGGAGGTTACTCCGAAAGGGGACTAGAGTTTCATGTGTGTACTATCAATAATAGTATCCATACGAAACACGTCCGGAAACTTATTGAAGGCACGTAAAAAATATAGATAAATAGAGATTATTAAGGAACCTAGGGAATATAGATAAATATAAATTATTAACGCACTTCTTAAATATGGATTAATATAAACTATTGAAGGCACGTACAAAATATGGATGAATATAGATAATTAAGGCGCCTCGGAAATATAGTTAAATAAAATTATTAAGGCACGTCGGAAATATAGAAAAATATAGATTAAGGCACCTCGGTATTATAGATAAATTGAGATTATTAACGCACCTCGGAAAAATATCTAAATAGAGATATTATGAAGGCACGTTGGAAATATAGATGAATAAAGATTAAAAAGGTACATTGGTAATATAGATAAATATAGATTAAGGCACCTCTGAAATATAGATAAATATAGAGTAAGGCACCTCTGAAATATAGATAAAAATAGATTAAGGCACCTCTGAAATATAGATAAAAATAGATTAAGGCACCTCTGAAATATAGATAAATATAGAGTAAGGCACCTCTGAAATATAGATAAATATAGATTAAGGCACCTCTGAAATAAAGATAAATATAGAGTAAGGCACCTCTGAAATATAGATAAATATAGATTAAGGCACCTCTGAAATATAGATAAATAGAGATTAAGGCACTCGGAAATATAGATTTATAGAGATTATTAAGGAACCTAAGAAATATAGATAAAGAGAGATAATTAAGGTATACAAATATACATTAATATAGATAAAGCACCTCGGAAAAAATAAATAGAGATTGTTAAGACACCTCGGAAATATAAATAAATATAAATTACAAGGCACTTCGACAATATAGATGAATTATGATTATTTAGGCACCTGGTTAATATAGATAAATTGAGAGTATTAATGCACTTTACAATTTCGAGGAATAAAGATTATTGAAGGCACGTCGGAAATATAGATAAATATAGATTAAGGCACCTCGGAAATATAATTAATATAGATTATTAAAGACACGTCCGAAATATAGGTAATATAGATTATTAAGGCACCCCGAAACTATAAATAGATATTATAAAGGCACCTCGGAAATATAGATGAATAGAGATTATTAAGGCACCTCAGAAATATAAATAAATATAGATTATTAATGCACCTCGGTAATATAGATAAATACAGATTATGAAGGCACATCGGAAATATAGATAAATATAGATTATTAAGGCACCTCGGTAATATAGATAAATATAGATTATTAAGGCACCTCGGTAATATAGATAAATACAGATTATGAAGGCACATCGGAAATATAAATAAATATAGATTATTAAGGCACCTCGGTAATATAGATACATACAGATTATGAAGGCACATCGGAAATATAAATAAATACAGATTATTAAGGCACCTCGGTAATATAGATACATACAGATTATTAAGGTACCTCGGTAATATAGATAAATATAGATTATTAAGGCACCTCGGTAATATAGATACATACAGATTATTAAGGCACCTCAGTAATATAGATACATACAGATTATGAAGGCACATCGGAAATATAGATAAATATAGATTATTAAGGCACCTCGGTAATATAGATACATACAGATTATGAAGGCACATCGGAAATATAAATAAATACAGATTATTAAGGCACCTCGGTAATATAGATACATACAGATTATGAAGGCACATCGGAAATATAGATAAATATAGATTATTAAGGCACCTCGGTAATATAGATAAATATAGATTATTAAGGCACATCGGAAATATAGATAACGATAGATTATTAAGGCACATCGGTAATATAGATAAATATAGATTATTAAGGCACATCGGAAATATAGATAAATATAGATTATTAAGGCACCTCGGTAATATAGATAAATACAGATTATGAATGCACATCGGAAATATAGATAAATATAGATTATTAAGGCACCTCGGTAATATAGATACATACAGATTATAAATGGCACATCGGAAATATACATAAATATAGATTATTAAGGCACCTCGGTAATATAGATAAATACAGATTATGAAGGCACATCGGAAATATAAATAAATACAGATTATTAAGGCACCTCGGTAATATAGATACATACAGATTATGAAGGCACATCGGAAATATAGATAAATATAGATTATTAAGGCACCTCGGTAATATAAATAAATATAGATTATTAAGGCACATCGGAAATATAGATAACGATAGATTATTAAGGCACATCGGAAATATACATAAATACAGATTATGAAGGCACATCGGAAATATAGATAAATATAGATTATTAAGGCACCTCGGTAATATAGATAAATATAGATTATTAAGGCACATCGGAAATATAGATAACGATAGATTATTAAGGCACCTCGGTAATATAGATAAATATAGATTATTAAGGCACATCGGAAATATAGATAAATATAGATTATTAAGGCACCTCGGTAATATAGATAAATACAGATTATGAATGCACATCGGAAATATAGATAAATATAGATTATTAAGGCACCTCGGTAATATAGATACATACAGATTATAAATGGCACATCGGAAATATACATAAATATAGATTATTAAGGCACCTCGGTAATATAGATAAATACAGATTATGAAGACACATCGGAAATATAGATAAATATAGATTATTAAGGCACCTCGGTAATATAGATAAATACAGATTATGAAGGCACATCGGAAATATAAATAAATACAGATTATTAAGGCACCTCGGTAATATAGATACATACAGATAATGAAGGTACATCGGAAATATAGATAAATATAGATTATTAAGGCACCTCGGTAATATAGATAAATATAGATTATTAAGGCACATCGGAAATATAGATAACGATAGATTATTAAGGCACATCGGAAATATACATAAATACAGATTATGAAGGCACATCGGAAATATAGATAAATATAGATTATGAAGGCACCTCGGTAATATAGATAACGATAGATTATTAAGGCACCTCGGTAATATAGATAAATACAGATTATGAAGACACATCGGAAATATAGATAAATATAGATTATTAAGGCACCTCGGCAATATAGATAAATACAGATTATTAAGGTACCTCGGTTATATAGATAAATACAGATTATTAAGGCACCTCGGTAATATAGATAAATATAGATTATTAAGGCACCTCGGTAATATAGATAAATATAGATTATTAAGGCACCTCAGTAATATAGATAAATACAGATTATTAAGGCACCTCGGTAATATAAATAAATATAGATTATTAAGGCACATCGGTAATATAGATAAATATAGATGATTAAGGCACATCGGTAATATAGATAAATACAGATTAAGGCACCTCGGAAATATGTATAAATAGAGATTAGTAAGTCATCTCGGAAATATATATAAATAAAGGCATATTAAGGCACCGCGCAAATATAGATAACGATAGATTAGCAAAGACCGCATCCAATCGGCTACCATTAACCGCGTGAAATAACGTTGAATTTAAACATTTTAATTTTAAATGTTATTTGCGTCAGAACAGTGATCTAATCGTTATATGATGATCTATGCATAAGAGCTAAATTGACCAACTGAAATGCTCAACGATAAGAAACGAGTCTTAAAGGGGCTCTCATGTATAGATATATATATATATATATGTACATATATGTATATGTATGTATATATATATATGCCAGTGAGAACCAATGGCAATCGGCTGTTGCGATAACGTTCAATCATCTGCACCAATGGTCAAGAGGTAGAGAACATTGGAAATCTGGGGAGACTTGTGGCACGCGGTCTCCAGCGAATACCATAGTGAAATAATAATAATAATAATAATAATAATAATGATAATAATAATAATGATAATAATAATAATAATAATAATGATAATAATGATAATAATAATAATAATAATAATAATAATAATAATAATAATAATAATGTAGATAAATATAGATTATTAAGGCACCTCGGTAATATAGATAAATATAGATTATGAAGGCACATCGGAAATATAGATAAATATAGATTATTAAGGCACCTCGGTAATATAGATAAATATAGATTATGAAGGCACATCGGAAATATAGATAAATATAGATTATTAAGGCACCTCGGTAATATAGATAAATACAGATTATGAATGCACATCGGAAATATAGATAAATATAGATTATTAAGGCACCTCGGTAATATAGATAAATATAGATTATGAAGGCACATCGGAAATATAAACAAATACAGATTATTAAGGCACATCGGAAATATAGATAAATATAGATTATTAAGGCACCTCGGTAATATAGATAAATACAGATTATTAAGGCACATCGGAAATATAGATAAATATAGATTATTAAGGCACATCGGAAATATAAACAAATACAGATTATTAAGGCACCTCGGTAATATAGATAAATACAGATTATTAAGGCACATCGGAAATATAGATTAATATAGATTATTAAGGCACCTCGGTAATATAGATAAATATAGATTATTAAGGCACCTCGGTAATATAGATAAATACAGATTATGAAGGCACATCGGAAATATAGATAAATATAGATTATTAAGGCACCTCGGTAATATAGATAAATATAGATTATGAAGGCACATCGGAAATATAAATAAATATAGATTATTAAGGCACATCGGAAATATAAACAAATACAGATTATTAAGGCACCTCGGTAATATAGATAAATACAGATTATTAAGGCACATCGGAAATATAGATTAATATAGATTATTAAGGCACCTCGGTAATATAGATAAATACAGATTATGAAGGCACATCGGAAATATAGATTAATATAGATTATTAAGGCACCTCGGTAATATAGATAAATATAGATTATGAAGGCACATCGGAAATATAAACAAATACAGATTATTAAGGCACCTCGGTAATATAGATAAATATAGATTATTAAGGCACATCGGTAATATAGATAAATACAGATTATTAAGGCACATCGGAAATATAGATAAATATAGATTATTAAGGCACCTCGGTAATATAGATAAATATAGATTATTAAGGCACATCGGTAATATAGATAAATACAGATTATTAAGGCACCTCGGTAATATAGATAAATATAGATTATTAAGGCACCTCGGTAATATAGATAAATACAGATTATTAAGGCACCTCGGTAATATAGATAAATATATATTATTAAGGCACATCGGAAATATAGATAAATATAGATTATTAAGGCACATCGGAAATATAGATAAATACAGATTATTAAGGCACCTCGGTAATATAGATAAATACAGATTATGAAGGCACATCGGAAATATAGATTAATATAGATTATTAAGGCACCTCGGTAATATAGATAAATATAGATTATTAAGGCACATCGGAAATATAAACAAATACAGATTATTAAGGCACCTCGGTAATATAGATAAATACAGATTATTAAGGCACATCGGAAATATAGATTAATATAGATTATTAAGGCACCTCGGTAATATAGATAAATACAGATTATGAAGGCACATCGGAAATATAGATTAATATAGATTATTAAGGCACCTCGGTAATATAGATAAATATAGATTATGAAGGCACATCGGAAATATAAACAAATACAGATTATTAAGGCACCTCGGTAATATAGATAAATATAGATTATTAAGGCACATCGGTAATATAGATAAATACAGATTATTAAGGCACATCGGAAATATAGATAAATATAGATTATTAAGGCACCTCGGTAATATAGATAAATACAGATTATTAAGGCACATCGGAAATATAGATAAATATAGATTATTAAGGCACATCGGAAATATAAATAAATATAGATTATTAAGGCACATCGGAAATATAGATAAATATAGATTATTAAGGCACCTCGGTAATATAGATAAATATAGATTATTAAGGCACCTCGGTAATATAGATAAATATAGATTATTAAGGCACATCGGTAATATAGATAAATATTGATTATTAAGGCACATCGGAAATATAGATAAATATAGATTATTGAGGCACCTCGGTAATATAGATAAATATAGATTATGAAGGCACATCGGAAATATAAATAAATATAGATTATGAAGGCACATCGGAAATATAGATAAATATAGATTATTAAGGCACATCGGTAATATAAATAAATATAGATTATTAAGGCACATCGGAAATATAGATAAATATAGATTATTAAGGCACCTCGGTAATATAGATAAATACAGATTATGAAGGCACATCGGAAATATAGATAAATATAGATTATTAAGGCACCTCGGTAATATAGATAAATATAGATTATTAAGGCACCTCGGTAATATAGATAAATATAGATTATTAAGGCACCTCGGTAATATAGATAAATATAGATTATTAAGGCACCTCGGTAATATAGATAAATATAGATTATTAAGGCACCTCGGTAATATAGATAAATATAGATTATTAAGGCACCTCGGTAATATAGATAAATATAGATTATTAAGGCACCTCGGTAATATAGATAAATATAGATTATTAAGGCACATCGGAAATATAGATAACGATAGATTATTAAGGCACCTCGGTAATATAGATAAATATAGATTATTAAGGCACCTCGGTAATATAGATAAATATAGATTATTAAGGCACCTCGGTAATATAGATAAATATAGATTATTAAGGCACCTCGGTAATATAGATAAATATAGATTATTAAGGCACCTCGGTAATATAAATAAATATAGATTATTAAGGCACCTCGGTAATATAGATAAATATAGATTATTAAGGCACCTCGGTAATATAGATAAATATAGATTATTAAGGCACCTCGGTAATATAGATAAATATAGATTATTAAGGCACCTCGGTAATATAGATAAATATAGATTATTAAGGCACCTCGGTAATATAGATAAATATAGATTATTAAGGCACATCGGAAATATAGATAACGATAGATTATTAAGGCACATCGGTAATATAGATAAATATAGATTATTAAGGCACCTCGGTAATATAGATAAATATAGATTATTAAGGCACCTCGGTAATATAGATAAATATAGATTATTAAGGCACATCGGTAATATAGATAAATATAGATTATTAAGGCACCTCGGTAATATAGATAAATATAGATTATTAAGGCACATCGGTAATATAGATAAATATTGATTATTAAGGCACATCGGTAATATAGATAAATATAGATTATTAAGGCACCTCGGTAATATAGATAAATACAGATTATTAAGGCACATCGGAAATATAAATAAATATAGATTATGAAGGCACATCGGAAATATAGATAAATATAGATTATTAAGGCACATCGGTAATATAAATAAATATAGATTATTAAGGCACATCGGAAATATAGATAAATACAGATTATGAAGGCACATCGGAAATATAGATAAATATAGATTATTAAGGCACCTCGGTAATATAGATAAATACAGATTATGAAGGCACATCGGAAATATAGATAAATATAGATTATTAAGGCACCTCGGTAATATAGATAAATATAGATTATTAAGGCACCTCAGTAATATAAATAAATATAGATTATTAAGGCACCTCGGTAATATAGATAAATACAGATTATGAAGGCACATCGGAAATATAGATAAATATAGATTATTAAGGCACCTCGGTAATATAGATAAATATAGATTATTAAGGCACCTCGGTAATATAGATAAATATAGATTATTAAGGCACCTCGGTAATATAGATAAATATAGATTATTAAGGCACCTCGGTAATATAGATAAATATAGATTATTAAGGCACCTCGGTAATATAGATAAATATAGATTATTAAGGCACCTCGGTAATATAGATAAATATAGATTATTAAGGCACCTCGGTAATATAGATAAATATAGATTATTAAGGCACATCGGAAATATAGATAACGATAGATTATTAAGGCACCTCGGTAATATAGATAAATATAGATTATTAAGGCACCTCGGTAATATAGATAAATATAGATTATTAAGGCACCTCGGTAATATAGATAAATATAGATTATTAAGGCACCTCGGTAATATAGATAAATATAGATTATTAAGGCACCTCGGTAATATAGATAAATATAGATTATTAAGGCACCTCGGTAATATAGATAAATATAGATTATTAAGGCACCTCGGTAATATAGATAAATATAGATTATTAAGGCACCTCAGTAATATAGATAAATATAGATTATTAAGGCACCTCGGTAATATAGATAAATATAGATTATTAAGGCACCTCGGTAATATAGATAAATATAGATTATTAAGGCACATCGGAAATATAGATAACGATAGATTATTAAGGCACATCGGTAATATAGATAAATATAGATTATTAAGGCACATCGGAAATATAGATAAATATAGATTATGAAGGCACATCGGAAATATAGATTAATATAGATTATTAAGGCACATCGGTAATATAGATAAATATAGATTATTAAGGCACATCGGTAATATAGATAAACATAGATTATTAAGGCACATCGGAAATATAGATTAATATAGATTATTAAGGCACCTCGGTAATATAGATAAATATAGATTATGAAGGCACATCGGAAATATAGATAAATATAGATTATTAAGGCACATCGGTAATATAGATAAATATAGATTATGAAGGCACATCAGAAATATAGATAAATATAGATTATGAAAGCACATCGGAAATATAGATTAATATAGATTATTAAGGCACATCGGTAATATAGATAAATATAGATTATGAAGGCACATCGGAAATATAGATAAATATAGATTATTAAGGCACCTCGGAAATATAGATAAATACAGATTATTAAGGCACCTCGGTAATATAGATAACGATAGATTATTAAGGCACATCGGAAATATAGATAAATACAGATTATTAAGGCACATCGGTAATATAGATAAATACAGATTATTAAGGCACCTCAGTAATATAGATAAATACAGATTATTAAGGCACCTCGGTAATATAGATAAATATAGATTATGAAGGCACATCGGTAATATAGATAAATATAGATTATTAAGGCACCTCAGTAATATAGATAAATATAGATTATTAAGGCACCTCGGTAATATAGATAAATATAGATTATTAAGGCACCTCGGTAATATAGATAAATATAGATTATTAAGGCACATCGGAAATATAGATAACGATAGATTATTAAGGCACATCGGTAATATAGATAAATATAGATTATTAAGGCACATCGGAAATATAGATAAATATAGATTATGAAGGCACATCGGAAATATAGATTAATATAGATTATTAAGGCACATCGGTAATATAGATAAATATAGATTATGAAGGCACATCGGAAATATAGATAAATATAGATTATTAAGGCACCTCGGTTATATAGATAAATACAGATTATTAAGGCACCTCGGTAATATAGATAAATATAGATTATTAAGGCACCTCGGTAATATAAATAAATATAGATTATTAAGGCACCTCGGTAATATAGATAAATACAGATTATTAAGGCACCTCGGTAATATAAATAAATATAGATTATTAAGGCACCTCGGTAATATAGATAAATACAGATTATTAAGGCACTTCGGTAATATAAATAAATATAGATTATTAAGGCACATCGGTAATATAGATAAATATAGATGATTAAGGCACATCGGTAATATAAATAAATACAGATTATTAAGGCACCTCGGTAATATAGATAAATACAGATTATTAAGGCACCTCAGTAATATAGATAAATACAGATTATTAAGGCACCTCGGTAATATAAATAAATATAGATTATTAAGGCACCTCGGTAATATAGATAAATACAGATTATTAAGGCACCTCGGTAATATAGATAAATATAGATTATTAAGGCACCGGTCATATAGATAAATACAGATTATTAAGGCATCTCGGTAATATAGATAAATATAGATTATTAAGGCACCTCGGTAATATAAATAAATACAGATTATTAAGGTACCTCGGTTATATAGATAAATACAGATTATTAAGGCACCTCGGTAATATAGATAAATATAGATTATTAAGGCACCTCGGTAATATAGATAAATATAGATTATTAAGGCACCTCGGTAATATAGATAACGATAGATTATTAAGGCACATCGGAAATATAGATAAATATAGATTATTAAGGCACCTCGGTAATATAAATAAATACAGATTATTAAGGCACCTCGGTAATATAGATAAATACAGATTATTAAGGCACCTCGGTAATATAGATAAATACAGATTATTAAGGCACCTCGGTAATATAGATAAATACAGATTATTAAGGCACCTCAGTAATATAGATAAATACAGATTATTAAGGCACCTCGGTAATATAAATAAATATAGATTATTAAGGCACCTCGGTAATATAGATAAATACAGATTATTAAGGCACTTCGGTAATATAAATAAATATAGATTATTAAGGCACATCGGTAATATAGATAAATATAGATGATTAAGGCACATCGGTAATATAAATAAATACAGATTATTAAGGCACCTCGGTAATATAGATAAATACAGATTATTAAGGCACCTCAGTAATATAGATAAATACAGATTATTAAGGCACCTCGGTAATATAAATAAATATAGATTATTAAGGCACCTCGGTAATATAGATAAATACAGATTATTAAGGCACCTCGGTAATATAGATAAATACAGATTATTAAGGTACCTCGGTTATATAGATAAATACAGATTATTAAGGCACCTCGGTAATATAGATAAATATAGATTATTAAGGCACCTCGGTAATATAGATAAATATAGATTATTAAGGCACCTCAGTAATATAGATAAATACAGATTATTAAGGCACCTCGGTAATATAAATAAATATAGATTATTAAGGCACATCGGTAATATAGATAAATACAGATTATTAAGGCACATCGGTAATATAGATAAATATAGATGATTAAGGCACCTCAGTAATATAGATAAATACAGATTAAGGCACCTCGGAAATATGTATAAATAGAGATTAGTAAGTCATCTCGGAAATATATATAAATAAAGGCATATTAAGGCACCGCGCAAATATAGATAACGATAGATTATAAAGGCACTTCGGAAATATAGGTTAATAGAGATTCTAACCGCACCTCGGAAATATAGATGAATATAGATTATTGAAGTGGCGTCGGAAATATATATGAATATAGAGTAAGACACCTTGGATATATAGATTTGTGTGGATTATTGAAGGCAACTCGAAAATATAGATAATATAGATTATTAAGTCTTCTCGGAAATATAGATAAATATAGATTTTAAAGGCACCTCGGAAATATAGATTAAATGAAATATTGAAACGCCGTAATGTAAAAAGAATAGAGTAATGTTTACAATATTGTAATTACATGGTAACTGCCGCTTGGCACTTCTATCGATGCGGAGTGGATAAACACAAATTTTATAACAGTTTTTGCATTTGAATATATTCAAATTTTATTGAATTTCGTTTAAAAGTAATGGGCCAGAGAACGTCTGCTTATTCTTAAATGATTGCTTTCGTGTCAAAGTTTCATCAGTTCTTTCCAATCTCGTGGCAGTTTTGGGATTGTTAATGTCAACTTTTATAAGGTTTCGAGTATGCTGACAACGAATATCACAGTTAAATTTGGGGTGATCAATCTATTACCAGATATGAAAATATATGATATCTAACGTCGAACCCAATTTAATCCTTGGAAACAATTTCGTTTTAATAGCCGAGTAGTAAGTAATGCGCATGCGTGTAACTGAAGCAGACGACAAAGCAAAATATTTTACCCCAATTGAAAAATGGGGCGTTTATTACGAAAGCTGTTCTTAACATAGGGATGTTGGGGGTATTTATTCCCAAAGCCCTTTTTGATATAAGGAGATCGGGGGGGGGTTATTTCAAAAGCCGATCTTAACTTGAGGTTTTTTGACCGTGCTTATTCCGAAAACCGTTCTTAACATAGCGTGGTTAGGGTTGTTTATTCCGAAAGCCATTCTTAATATGGGGAGGTTTTGGGTGTTTATTCGGAAAGCCGTTACGTATGCACATTACTAATTTCTTCGGTTGTGAAAAAATGGCTGTCAGGGATTATATTAGCTTTTATGTTGTATAATATATGTCTTCATAAACTATTATCTGCACCAAATTTCATAAACTATTTATCTGCACCAAATTTTACTGTAATATTCGTTGTAAGACTTTTGAAAACCATCGACATTTAAGATGTAAACAGTGAGTTGTAATTCATGTAAAAACACAAAATGCCGAAAATTTTGTATTTTAGTCAGAAAGACCATTTATTTAAAAAGTCTCATTGAAATTAATAGTTGTGTTCTCAAAATGTAATAATTATTTATGTTTTATAGTTACGAACATTTCTTTTTTGTATTAATTTCTATTTTGTGATGCCATAATTTTCTTAAGAATATTTGAATCCAGTAAATATGGAAAAGAAAACTTTATAAAAAAAAAAAAACACAACAGATGCATTAGAAAAGTTTAGAATTTGCGTTTGAAATTAATATTTGTTTATATAATCGATAAATCAATAAAAAAGAAAAGATATGTAGGGATGTCCTCGCCTTATTTATTTAGAAAAAAATGCCGAAATTCTTTATAGAAAAAGATAAAAGTTATTTCAAGTAAAGGAGAAAGCTATTTAAAGAAAAGAAAATTATCTTCTTTTTTTTTTACACGGTGGTCACCACTTATCAAGGCCCGGAAGCCACTCAGGGATAAGGGTTATTGCAAGTACAATACGTTAGTGTGGAGATTTGATGAAGTGTTTACTTAAGGGGGCGGTTTATTAGGAATTTGTAAACGTTGGACTTGAAGATATCCAAGTTGTAGTCCGGAGGGAAGCAGGCAGACGGAACAGCTTTGTTCATGGAATCTACATTTTGATTTAGGCACGGATAAAGAGTGGGGGAAATTTTTCACAGTGGATTCAGCTAGACGGGTGTTTTTCGTGAAAGATTGGCGAGGGGGGACCAGAGATTGGAGTTCAGACGAGCACTTGCCATGGAAATAACGATAAAACAAGGATAGGCTCGCAACGTCTCTTCTGTGGGAGAGAGGTTGCAGGGTAGAGAAAAGGGCATCCTCCACTAAGCCACGAAGTCTATTTTGTACTCTGTCAAGGCAGGATATACTGTTTTTAGCAGCTCCTGCCCAGATATGGCAGCAGTATTCCATCCTTGGACGTACTTGGCTTTTATATAGATAGAGAATTGCATCAGTAGTGAGATATCTTCTGGAGCGGTAGAAGGATCCCACCATCTTTCCAGAGACCTTGGCAACAGACCTGATGTACGTGTTTCATTTCAGATCAGGAGTAAAGGACAAACCCAGAAGCTTGTCAAAACACGGGGCTTCTCCCAGACGAGAGCCACCCGTTTCAATTGATGCCAGATGGGGATCAGAGCGTTGATGAGATAAAGATAGGGGTTTGGTTTTAGATGCATTAAAGGTAACCAGACACGACTTCCCCCACTGAACCACGCGCTCGAGATCAGAGGAGAGAGAATCAGAGAAAACTTTGTCATTTACAGCCTTTGATGTGTTGCCATAGATGGTCGTGTCATCAGCATAGATGTCAACCAATGATTTAAGTATGTGTTTAGGGAGGTCATTGATGTAGATCAGGAAGAGAGTTGGGCCTAGGATTGACGCTTGAGGGACTCCAGCATTAATACTGCAGGCCGCTGATTTTTGTCCATCAACCACTACTCTTATGAGCCTATCGGAGAGAAATGATTTAATGATTGAGAAAACATTTCCAGTTATACCGTAGCTGGAAATCTTGTGAAGTAGGCCCTTATGCCATACCTTGTCGAAGGCCTTTGATATGTCAAGAGCAATTGCCCTAGAAAGGAAGCCTTTGTCAAGAGATTCACTAATCCTGTGAGATATAACCGTCAGTACATCTGCGGTAGATCTTGCAGAACGGGAATCATATTGTGTGTCATTAAGAAGATTGTTTCTGCTGAGGTGGTTTACTATTTCTCTATTTAATATGAATTCCAGCAACTTATTCATAACACACAGGAGGCGTATTGGTCTGTACTGAAAGGGAGATGACTTATCACCTGAATTCTTAAATACAGGGCATACTGATGAGGTTTTCCAGGGAGTCGGAAAGCACTTCTCCTTAAGGCAACGCTTAAACAGTTTCGTAAGTATGGGAGCAAGTTCTGGTTGAAGCTTTTTTAACACTATAATTGCGAGGCCAGTTGCTTTACTGGAATCAAGGTTTTTGATTAGCTTGGCGACCTCATGCACAGATATTTGTATGTTACCTAGCGTGTTCTGTGTTATTGGAAGAAATATAGGGAGTTGATGGCCTTCGTCGCATAGGGTAGAATTAGCTGCAAAGTTCTTTGCAAATAGTTTGGCCTTGTCTGATGCTGACGAGATGACCTCTGGTCCATTGATAATGGTTGGGATAGAACGCACACTTCTGTTCAGGATCCTATTTGTTATTTGCCAAAACTGGTGGGAACCAAGCCGCTGATCAGCTACTTTGGATTTAACAGACTGGGCATAAAGCTCTCTTGCATTTGTTATTACTCTTTTACAGTGATTGCTGGCGTTCCTGAAACAGCTTTAGTCTCAGTGCATCTATTACGTTGGTAGTTATGGAAAAAGTGATTTCTGTGCGCGATAGCAGCAGCACATTCTGGGGAGAACCATGGCTGGCTGTTAGGTTTTTGTTGGAATTTTTTAGATGGTATGAATTGGTCTATGCCTACAATTAACCATTCGGTCAGAATCGAACACGAGTAATTAATCAATTTAAAGAAAAATAACATTATTAAACACGATTACTCGTGTTTAATAATGGGGTAATTAATTTAATAATGGGGTAATGAATTTAATAATGGGGTAATTAATTTAATTATTGGGGTAATTAATTAAAAGAAAAATAATATTAAATTTATACTAGACTATAAATATTTCCAATTCCAGAATCTCAAGCAATATTTACGTATTACTTGAAAACAAGAAAGAAAGAAAAGAAACGCAGTAACCTGGCGTTTACCTCAGTAAGCTTTTTCTATCAAAAGTATACTTAAAATGTGTCCATTATGGTGTAAGATTTACTTTAAAAAATTATGTTTTTTTTTTTTATTCCATTGAATTTTATCTTCGTTGGTGAGGGATTTCCAGCAAAAAAAAAAAAAATGTCAAAAAATATTTATCGTCTAAAAAGCCAGTAAAAAAATCTGTAAGAAATTAAAAAGAAAAGTGTTATTTTCAGAGCCTGTAAATAAATATTTTGATTCCGCTTTCCGTAAAATACGTTTAAATATATTTTAAATCACGCATATATTCGCATTTATTAATACAAAGAGATGATGGAAGAAGTTTTTAAAAAAATGTCTTGGTGCCATCATCTAGAATCGAAACTAAAAGATTTAGCGTTCCAGACGCATTCTCTACAAACGCTGTTATCGAGAGAAAGATGATAAAGTCAATTATTAACACACTTGAACAAATGACTTTTGCGTAAGCATGCGCAGAAAGAAGTAAAAACATGGCGGTCAGTTAAAATGAGTATTTCGCATTTCAACTTGCCGATATGTCTGTACACGTTATTTATTAGTTTATACAAAGGTTTTACTTGTTATAAACCATCCTTGGTGTATTATAATTATTTCCTGTTAATTTCAGTGTTATATAACCAGGGGTTTAAGAGACTACCTGTTAAATATTTACACATGCACATACAACTTAGGTTTTATTTATACATATTTGCCAAGAAATTTATTCTATTATAAATTTATATTGCATAAATATATACTTTACTTATATTAAAATATTAAACGTGTTTAATGTATGAATTAAAAAGTCGAAGAAAATCTCAAACGCTCTCGTCTGCGATATATATATATATATATATATATATATTGTTATTATTATATATATTATATATATAATGTTATTATATTATTAGATATATATATATATATAATATTATTATTCATAACTAATAATTACATTATTTTTACCGTTTAACAATTTCATTTCTATTCCATTATACATATTGAAATCAATTGCGTCTCATTTTTGCCGTTTGTAATTAAACGCTTTTACGTTGCAACATTACAAAATACTAAAAAAACACAATCTTCTTCCACAAACGGCTAAAATGATTCACGTGAACTTTTTCGAACATGATTGCTAGGAATGAACGCTGTCTTCAGTTCTTTTTCATTTCGATACTTTTTTGTGACCAAGAGCGGAGGTCCGCTTGAAATATAAAAAAAAATAACAATAAAAATATTAAATACAAATAGTAACATCGTTTTTAATTCTTCAAAAAACTCTAAGAACTTTTAAATCAATATATATATATATATATATATATATATATATATATATATATATAATCAATATATATATATATATATATATCATGACAGTATGACAGGAAACCCGTTTTCATGTTCATGATTAAGAGTGGGAAATAAAAATTTAAAAAATTAATGGGGGAGCCAGCTCACCGGTGTCGCCCTCAGTTTTGTTAAGTTTTCTTTTAATAAAAATGCGAGTGAAATTCAAGGCAACATGTGTAAAATAAAATGGGATACAATACGTTTAAAAATAGTCATATAGTGTATTGGATACAAAATGCAAAGAAAAACAAACGGGATACACTATATGTCTAAAATACCAATACGTATAATCTCACCTAGAGACTGATCACGTTCAAACCCAACACTTGGACGTTACTATTTTGAAACTAAATAATTGTTATAATTTTTTTTCTATGCTTTGCAAACGATTCAAATTTTAGTATGTTATTATGGATGATAACGACTATCAGTTGTCAAAATTTCAGGTTTTTACAATTGTTATTTTTAACAAATATTAAGTTTTAAAATGTTGTCCCTTCCTTTCGAACGTTCAAAAGACCTACTGTGAATTGTATATTTTGAGCTTTTTGGTTGTGGTGTAATAAAAACTTCTTAAATTCCTTTCTGCTGTTAGGCTGTATAAGACGTTAACTTTGGTCAAAAGCGTCTGTTCCTTTTCTCTGCGATTTTTTTTCGATTATTGATTAGCGATGCTTACTGAAGAGATTTCAATACAAAACGAATTTAAGAACACTGTCTTGTACATAATGTACTTTCGTGTGAAAATTCATAAAAACGGCAGAGCCGTTTCCGAGTCCATAGGGAACGAATTCAAAAACACACAGACAGGCACACACAAAGTTCCTTTTCTGTAATAGTAGATAGATGTACGGTATAATAACTTTGATATACCGGTTCCCGTCAGATCATCGAAGTTAAGCAAAGTTGAGCCTGGTAAATATTAAAATGGGTGACTATTTGGGAATTCCATCTGCTGCATTTGTCTCTCCGCTTGTCTCGGTATTGTTTCCAGTCAGTCTTGGGCTTGTAGTTGTCACTGGGCAGTGCTGATTCAGGAATGGTGTAAGTGTGGATTGCGCAACCCTCACAATTACACGCGCAGCTACCCTTTAAAAGGGGACCCTTGTCTCTTGAGACTGAACAGAGCCATCGCAGATAGATAGATAGATATGACTAGCATTGATATATCTATACGCTTATCGACTTAGTTTTGTATGTATAAGCACTAAAGAACAAGTACACAAACATTGAAATCAAAGGCAATCGTTGCAGTTCGAATTGAGGAATGTATACCTTTGCATTAGCGATGAACTGCTGGAACAAAATCACCCTTGTCTAAAACTTTTGTTGTAATCGACAATAAAAATACAAAAGTTACCAACCTTTTAAAAAAAGAAGTTTTAGCATGTATCTGGACGAAAGAATGAATCAAACGGAACTTTTGATGTAACAATGGGATCAGTTGACGGGCCAGAATCGCCGATATCACAAGAAAAATTCATGCTCGGTGAAATGGTTTATAGACACCCGGCAAATCAGTTTATGTAATTTATCGCAACGACGAAGTATTACGAATGGAAATTCTGAATGGTGGACACATAATCGAATTTAGAGAAGCATATTTTGAGATTATTTAGAAATAAAACCCACTTATGGATAAACACTTTCCTGCAAAGATATTTTGAATGTGAACGAAAATAGTTTCCAACTATACAACAAAATGATAACTTTTTTGAATTTTTTAGTTGAGGACTGCGTATTGATATTATTTATGTTCTTCAAACTATTACTCTTATCTTGATTTTTATTCTGAGGTCTTGATATAAAAATTGATAATCTATATACTAATACGATAGTGTGTATGTTATTTCCTGTGTCACACTAACATCCGGGGTGTTTAATTGTTATGTACTTCCATTTCTTGTCACAAAAATTTTTTTACCAAGAATCCTTGATAAGTTTTGGTTTCGGTTTCGATTATAACACTTTTACTTAAGTAATCTATTTTTTTTTAAATAAATACGTTTATCAAGAATTCCTTATAAGTTTTAGTTCCGGTTTGAAGGAACTCAAGTTATATATGTATAAATACTTTTTATTCATAAATATTTGTTCAGTTTTAATTAAAGAACTACAATATCAGAGCGTCTCCATTTACACTGAACATCAACAGAATGCCAACATCAATATATTACATGTGAATGAGTCCCCTGTGGAATTTCTACAGATCTCGATAGTCTATATATTAATACGATAGCGTGTATGTTATTTTGAGTGTCAAGCTTTCATCTTTTCCTTTCGAGTGATTATCGTTTAATTGCTATGACCTTTCGTTTCTTTTAATACATAATTTTACCAAGAATTCTTCATAAGTTTTGGTTTCGGTTTCGATTATAGTTGAAGTAACTCACGTTATATAAATATTTTTTTTTCATTTATAAGTTTTGGTTTCGGTTTAGATTGAAGCTGATTCATCCAAGTGATATGGGTATTAGGGTAGATCGAATTTCAACTTTGGGGGGGGGTGCAAAATGGCGGAGCAGAAAAAGTTGCACACATATATGGAGAGTACAGATATAAAAAAAAACTGGGTTTCTAACCTCAGCCGTTATATGAGCATTTGATCTTAAAGATCATCTACTTTGAGACGCGGGAATATACTTATCTTTTGAAGATGTATATGAAATTATTTGGTATTTTACAATTTTAATCATAATCAGCAGTGTGTTTATTTATGTAAATAAACTATATAATGACTTATATGCTAAAAATTCCAAAAATTTATAATTGCCTCCCCACCTCCGAAATATTTTTTTTTTTTAAATGCCGCATTTTATTTATTGCATTATAACTGTAACAGATAACAAAAATAATCAATTTTTTTTACTGTCAATGAAAAGAAATGTTTTAATTCTGTTTGGAGAAAAAGGTTTTATATAAACTAAAAAAAATTGTTTACCTACTCCTGGGAAGTTGTATGTTGGTTGGTTTTGTTTTACGTCATATCAATCCTTTTTATGTTATTTAATACCAAATCCAGCGATTTTGAAGAAAAATTTAATAGAATATATTCGTTTTTTTTTGTTTTGTTTTTTAATTCAGTTTCTATTTAACCCATAGTTGGGACCCTAACAGGTATAACCACTCCGGGTCAGAGTGGACCTGGGAGCAATGCCAATTAAAGGGGTAACTCCACATTCCCCAACGCCCGCAAGTTGGGGCCTCACCATCGGATACACTTTAAGGTCATATCTGGAAAGTTGTCTATGTTTGTATAAAACACAAAATTGCCAAGTATAAAATAAAGTTATTTTTACAACATATGTCAAAATTATCCCTATAATACCCCTTTGAAGCAAAAAATGGCTACATTTCATGGCATAAAATTTTAACAATTATATGTCTATGTCTTGGTTCAAGTCTATAAACTGATTGGCAGGCTTCGGATGTTAATTTTACGGTTCTTTCGAAACTTTGTAAATGTGCAAGGAATCCGGTAACTCGGCTTTCTGCCGCTCATCATTAATTCTTGAAGTTCATGATCTGATAATTTTCAGTCAATGCTGGCTCTAGCACACCACTTTGAGAAAGTCTATCAAATGTGAACAATGTAAAGAAATCAAATTATTTTATTAACTTGAACATAAGAACATGACTTATATTTATATTTTTTTTTTATTAAAATACTATCGAAAATGGACGTAATAAATCGACGTCAACAATTTGATCAGTTTTATATAAAGAAATGTTTTCTTCCGTAATTGTTAAAATTATTTTTATAGCTCTTTTTCTTACTTCCGTTTCGTCTGAGTTTAACATCGACTGATTTTAACGTTGTAACTGCTCTCTAGAGGACTACTCACTGGTAAAATGATAGTGATTATTAGCACATAATTTTCCGAGTGGAGCCGTGGATGATGTTGGGCTTCTTACACTTTCATCAATGGATTTAAATAATGCCCTTAAAGTAAGCTCGTTCTGGTGTAGGGAACAACAAATGGTTTGAAGTTTTCTTTGGAGTTTAGTTGTTAATTATGAAACCAGGCCTGATTTGCATCCAGTGTTAGTGTTTGTGTTGCCCAAAAGAACAGCCTTTAATGTGTCAACACTCTAATACTGTTCTAAAATTTTAAGAACTTCATTTGCCAGAACAGCACCAGTTGCTCGAACAGTAGGGATCTCTCTGTATGTAAGATACTTCCCCTTACTTCCACTCCTTTGTAAATGTCAAATGGTGCTCTTTTCTTTTAGCTCTTCTTAGATTTTTGTTTCCTTTTTCAGCGGCAGTTTCCTTGTAAAAAAGAGGGTCTTTGTCGTGTTTCCCATCAACATCAATACGGACAAGATTTCTAAGTTTATGCTTGTGATAGGCATTGTTTTTTGTTCTTTCCTTTTCTCTGTCAATTTTGGATTCATCCAAAATATATTTTTAAAATCAATATTTGGTTTTAGAAGGCCCACAGCCTGCAGATCCAAAAAAAAAAATGTATTTGCCATATTTGGATCTAAATTTGATGAGACATCACCCCCGATGAGTTCAATGGCATAACGGGGATTTTTCATCAGGCTGTAAATACTCTTACAGCCTTGCCCCGGTTCAAAATTTCATCGGTTTCATCACTATTTTCTGATGTAAGAATTATATTTTGGTCAGAGGATGTTGAAGCGACAGGGGAAGAGGCTGATGAATCAACTTGCTTTTCTCCTAACACAATTAACTTTTTAGATTTTGCCACTGCAGCTTTATCAACAGGTTCGAGTCGAAAATTCCATTTGGGTCCTATTTTATTTCTTTGGTTCTTCAAATATCCTCGCTCTTCCAGTAGTACTTTAAGTATAAAATTTGACAAATGTTTATTCAAATTTACTCTTATCTTAGAAATAATACTATTTTACATGTAAAAAAAAAAATATAAGAATTTATTTTCTCACTGGTTTACATAAAATACAAGTATAGAAATTCATTTAATTTAAGATGTGTATGGTATTGTCATTAAATTTAAAAAAAAAAAAAGAAAAAAAAATTAAAATAAGCTTACTTTGTTTTTGATAGGACAGCTACAGAGTATATGCCTTGACTGACAATTTTATTTTTTGCATTTAACATTTTTGTTATTACAAATTACAACTGGCATGTCACACGAACAAGATGAAATGTCTAATGATTTGTCAAGTTTTTTGACAAGAACATTTTTAGCAAATGTGGATAAAGATTTTCAATTTATTATCTACATTTTTAAGGAGGTGTCCTGCGATTTGTACACAATCGACAGTTCAGTCAATAGGGGCAAACGGGGATCTACTGCCTTCTAAATATCTATAATATCATTTGCCATTAATTTAAAAAGAACAAATGTATTTAAATTTGAATGAGAATTCTCCATATTTGGAAGCTTGGCGGGAAGTAGAGGGTTCTGTTTTATTTAATGGAGAAGGTGGACCCGTAAATTTTATGGAAACAGTAATGCGTGTAGAAATAGTTCATTTCCGACTCATTGTTTGAAAAATATCTGCAATATATTTTATGATATTCCTAGAAATCAAACCAAGAAAATTTTGAATTAAAAATGAAATTAGGAAAATAGATAAATATCAAAAAAGAAATAATAATTATTGTTTTACTTACTGAACAGTATATATCAAATAATTCACAGGCAAATGGCCTTGCGAAGAAAAATATTTTTAATAAAGAATTATTAAGTAGCACAAAGATTAAAAATATAATTTTCTTTTTATTAATAATTAAAGTTTGCTAAAACTTAAAATCATAAAATACAAAATATAATTATTTTTATATTTTAATTAAGCCGGTTAACTCATTAAATACACGTGAGTACTGAGTCACTGAGTAAACATGAAAATGAAACCGATTACGTGACGGTGTAAAAGGAAAAATTACCTGGGTAAAATAAAGCCCTCCGATATTTTTTAAAACATTTATTTTAAATGAAATGTTTGAATTTTTTCAATCTTTAAATTCATTTGCTCACAAAATGTTTGGAAAAAATATTTTTTGTGGTTATTCTCAATATTATTTGACAATTTTCTCTGCATATGGGTATTTTTTTTATTTTTGAAATCACTACTTCATAATATATAAGAATCGATAGAAAATTGAGTATATAATAATGTATTATTTGGAGCTCTGAAAAAATTAAAATATATTTTTAGAAATTTTATGTATGTCTTTCGTTCTCTCTCCCTACCCTTCTTTACCCCCTTACTTGGTGTATCTTGTGCTGCTACATCTTGTTATATCACGTGTTGAATGTGTGCCTTCTGATTGGTCAAAGGAGATGTGTGCGCGATTTTGTTCCAAGTTTTAACAAGAGAAACATGAGTCGGCTCACTATCCTGCGTCAAGAGAAAAGACGTTAAAAATCGCAAGTTTGAACAAGAGAAACCGGCGGTTTGTTTGTTTTTTTCTACAATCGAGATTCGTCAAGGAAGACGACACAGAATTAGTCAGAAAAGACTGTTTAAAAAATCAGTTGTAGACGAAATTGCAACGACCTCTTCGCCGAGGAAGAAATAACTATTTTAAAACCTAGAATTGGTATTGTAAACAAAGAACACAAAACCCAGTGAGGCGTTAGAATTCACAAGTCAAAAGGAACCAAGAAATATTCTATAGAACACACGAGAGGATTTAGATTATTTTCTTGGATTACAGTACCAAGAGGCTTGGAATTTTCTCGACTGAGAATATTTAAGTTAATGGCGCAAGGGAGGTAATTTACATACAACCTATTTTAAAAGGATTAAGTGTTAACGTGTTTTATTTAATTTCTTTGAAACCCAGTAAGTCCTGACTACACCTATATGCTTACCCCTGCTATCCCGTACAATATTGTTAATGGAGTTCTTTGAGAACCGCTAGAGGGAGTAATTTGGCAGACACTGTTATTGGTGACCATAAAACTGACTATACCATTCTTTTCCTATTTAGCTTCTCATGTATGTAAAAAAAAATCTTGTTTATCGTGGTATTCTTTCATTCCCCTCCCCTTCTTGTTGTGCAATGGGATAACCTTCATTGGACGTCATGATAAAATTCTCGTTAATTTAAGCGTATTTTACAACCGAGCTACGCCGGGCGTTTTCGCTAACTTAGATAAATATTTTTGCAGGTATAAACAAAAGAGCGACAATAATACCAGGGCGTCTTCATTTAGACTGAACATCCACAGAATGCCAAAATCAATATATTACATATGAAAGAGTCCACTGTGGAATTTCCAGAAGCCCAGCTAGTGTGTATTATTTCAATTAGTCGGACTACTGCTTTAATCGTAAGTACTATTCTCACAAAGTTTCGGTCACTGTAACCTTCGGCATTCTTTAGATATATATTTTTTTAAACTCAGGAATAATTCTGTGTGACGTAGTGGATAAAGGACTGGGTAAGTTTTACTTGTAGGTTATATTCTTCCAGAGGTTGAAGTTCAAGCCGCAATCCTTTGCGGGGCTCAAACATGGACTTGTAAATTACATAGGGCTGACGGACTGATAGTTTGCTACCCCGCTCGAATTAAATAAAGTGTTCTGTTCTAAATTCCGTGCAGATTCCCGAGTTCGAAAGAAAGTTTCATGAGTCGTACAAGATAGAGCTGAGAAAGTTTCGAGGTTACATTGATCAAAACATTTGGAAAATAACAGTCAGAATGAGAACAGTAGTCCAAAAAGTAAAAATAATACGAAAATACTAACGAAACACAATTTTTATTGATTCAAAAGACTTTTTCACTCTTCAAATACAATGTATACTGATTCCAGGGTGTAGTGCTTTTCCGGTGCTATACTCAAAGTTTAGCTTTTATTTGTCCGTGAAAAGTTATCCTACCAGACTGAGGCAACTTTTTATTTTTGTTCCAATTTGAAATACCTTTTTGTTGGATTTTCTCTATTCTCCTCAGATACCAAAAGCCAAAGGCGTCTAAATCATTTTTTACATGTTTTTTTTCTCTGCTAACTCTAGTATATTACTGGTCATGTGCAATCCTAGGACCTCCAGCCTCCAAGGCTTTGCCTTCTCTCTTGTAGAATGGGTCAGTTTATTGCTAATCGCTTGAGGCATCTGTACAGGAGAATGCCGACGGGAATTTGCAGCCATTTTTTGTAGGTCAGATTACTCGTCATCTAGGGCGCTAACACTTTAATCCCACTTTTCGGTCTTTTTTTTCACAACTTCCCACCGCCGTAAGTGGAAGAAAAAAAAACTAAATAAAACATTCGTGTGTCCATATCTGCAAAAAAAAATTTGAATATAGCATACTGTTTACATTGTTTTTCTCAATTTTGTCCCTTATTTTCGGACGTTCCTATTTTGAAAATAAATAAATGTTATAATTCTTTTTCTATCCTTTGCAAAGGATTAAAATTTTAGTATGTTATTATGGATGATAACAACTACCAGTTGTCAAAATTTCAGCTTTTCACAGTTGTTATTCCTAACAAATATTAGGTTTTAAAATTTAGTCCCTTAGTTTGGGACGCTACTGTATGTATATATATATATATATATATATATATATATATATATATGTATGTATATATATGTATGTATATATATGTATGTATATATATGTATGTATATATATATGTATGTATATATATATGTATGCATATATATATGTATGTATACATGTATATATATGTATATATATGTATATATATATATGTATATATATATGTATATATGTGTGTGTGTGTACGTGTGTGTGGGTGTGTAAAAAGAGAAAGAGAAGAGAGAGAGAGAAAAAAAAGAAAAACAGCGATATTAAATATGGGGTAAATAAAATTGGTCAATTAGTATAGGTTCAGTTTTATGTTTAAAAAAAAACAAAGAAAAAACCAAAGAAAAGCTCAACATTCTAAACACGCCCCGGGCATTGTCTGAAAATACACGGATCCTGGATAAAAAGCATCTGATGCTGAATTTAATTCCCTATAATGTTGCATGTTGATGGTTATTTCGATGGTAACACTTCGTCCTCCTCCCCCGCCTTTGTGCTGATGAAGAGATGATATCTAAATCAAAATTACATCGTCTCTAAAATGATCCCACACTATCCTTTCTCCTGATCTCTTGGAACATGTAAATGAACTCATACTAATTCATTAAATTCATGTAACGTATATTTTTCTACATTGGCGTCACCATTTATCAAGGCCGATAGGCCACTCAAGGATAAGGGTTAAGCGTGTACAGTAGTCCAAAGTTCCCGTAATGTTACCGAAGTTTAGCAATGTTAAGCCTATTCAATACTAAAATGTGTGACGATTAAGGAATTCCAGGTGCTGAATGTGCTCTCTACTTATTTCGGCATTGTTTACAGTCATCTAGCACATCTCCTTGCCACTGGACTCAAGCAGTTTAAATTAAGTGGAGTTGTAATTAGGGATTTGCACTACCCTGGCCTAACAAGTACTCATGCAGCTACTCCTACAGAGAGTATCCATTGCATTTTCAGACTGAACAGAGGCATAGACAATAATTTATAATTCATAATTTATATAACCCTCTTAGTGTTGGAAAGCATAGGCGTGCACACACGCACATTCCAGATTGATTTTGATATACATTGTTGTGTCCCATAAAAATTATCGATATTGTAATTATTACGAAATTAAAGAACTGTTTAAATTCCAGGTCAGGAGTTATAACATAGAATAGAAATATGTAATATCTTAAGATTTACATTTCCAAGAATATCGATGGATGCCTATATAAGAGATAACATGAACAACAGAAGAAAAAAGAAAGCAGACTGACATGGTGAAGCGTAATTGGTATTTTTTACATCTCTCTGTCGTCGTGCCACACACACCAAACAACAGGCCCTGTCGGTGGGGCATTAGAATACGCCGACTGCCTCCCTGCAGAGGGTAAAAGTCCCTCAATGGGGGTCCTGGATATGACCTTAAACTATATCCAGTGGTGAGGCCCCAGCTTGTGGGCTTTGGGGAGTGTGGAGCCACCCTTTAATTACCATTGCTCCCAGGTCCACTCTGACCCGCAATGGTTGTACCTGTTAGGGTCCCAACTATGGGTTAAATAGAAACCGACGTGAAAACAACAAATATATTCTATTAAAAAAAATTTTCTTCAAAATCTTTGGATTCGGCATTAAATAACCCGAAAAGGGTTGATATGCCGTAAAACAAAAACAACCAACCAACCAACCAAACAACACCTAAAACTAACGGATCTCTCTCTCTCTCTCTCTCTCTCTCTCTCTCTCTCTCTTTATCAATGGGAAAAACGCTTAATTGTAAATAAATTTGTCTCTTTGTTGATTTTAAAAATAATGATAAAAGAATTGTCAGGTTCATATATAATTTTAGCAAATATTTTAAAAGTGAAAGCAGATACATTATATGTACATTCAACAACGCAACATTATATCGCAACTAAAATAATCTCTACACCATGGAACAACAACTAACAAGGTTTTTATACCATTCCACATGATTTTAAACCTTTACCATTAAATGTCGCCCAAACCGAATTAATTATTTAATGTGTTTTTTATGCATTGCCATTACATATAGCCTAAACCGATCACATTTTTAATTATTTGATGAATTTTTTATTCGTCACTAATGACCCTATTTCTATTTTAATCAACTAGCCTAAAATAAACTAGTCATTCGTTCTGCTTCAGCTTTAATTGCTAAAGGATTCTCACTTTTAAATAAATATTATTTTACGTACGTTCAGTTTGCTTTATTTCGTCCTTTTGTTAAAATTTAATCTCATTAATATAGCGAGTTTTTTTTTTATATATTAGCTTCATTATTTATTTTATATAATCTTAATTTTATATTATTTTTAATGTTACTTCTAATTCAATATGTGTAGATGTATGCATATACGCTTAGGCATCTTACGGAGTTGTGTATATATGTGCTTATGCATTTGTACATGTTTATATAGCTATGTGTGTATGATTGATTGTCTATATGTGTATATATGTATACAGTGCCTTCCCGGACTTAAAAATTTCGCTGCATATATACTCCTTTTCCGCACACCAATTTTCATTTATCAGTCTAAAAAACTAAGGTTTCCGCTCGCCTACTTTCAACTTAAATTATTTGGTACGTAAATCATCTTACGATTAACAACTACTCTGATTTTATTCGAAAATAGAAGGTCTGCACCATCCTTAAAATATTTTCATTTTCTGTCATTAGCGTTTAGCACAATTCACTTCAATTTTCCTGGCCGATATGAGCGAACGCGATTCTTATCTCTCGTTGTAAAACTAATAATATCTTTTTAAACCTAGAACATTTCTTACTGGAAAAATCTTCTACCGTTATTTCACCATACCATCTTCGCATTTGGAATTTGCTCATGTTTACTGATCAACCTCTTTGATTATTTCAATTACTATTACATAATATTTGAAATATCTTTTTATCGTGTATTTCTGCATTATTATCCACTTTTATACGAATATTTTTAGTTTTCAATTCATGCCCTAACTAGCAAAAGTATTGCTTACCTTTGAATATTTTTTTGATAATTATTTTTACTGGAGATAAAGCTGTTCTTTGAAACTCCATGCAAAAAGGAAGACTTTAAGTTTTTCAACTTGTATATTTAGTTGAACAATACATTGGTGTAGATGTTAATTTACAGAGTTTAAGTGTAATTCTTTATACCAAGGCTTTATCTCGAATATTAAGTTTTTCATTGGGTTAGGATTTTATTAGTATTCAAATTTTTACTCGCCTTACGTTTACGGAATTATTCAATTTGTAAACTTGTAAATATTTAATAAAATGTCTTAATATATATATATATATATATATATATATATATATATATATATATATATATATGTGTATATATATATATAGTGGAAATGGTAATTAATAAAAACTGAAGAAAGTGCTCAATACTGTTGCAGAGCAAATATGCGTTTTATTTTTTATTACCGTATCTTTCTGTTAAGTTATATTATTGTTTCAGCTACTTGGCCGTTTTTTTTTTGCCGTCTGTAGCTTCCCCAGACTTTTACAGAAATGTTCGCTATATCCCAAAATAGCGAACATTTCTGTAAAAGTCTGGGGATGCTACAGACGGCCAAAATAAACGGCCAAGTAGCTGAAACAATAATGTAACTTAACAGAAAGATACGGTAATAAAAAATAAAACGTATATATATATATATATGTATATATATATATATACATATATGTGTGTGTGCGTGCGCGCGTGTGTGTATATGTGTGTATTGTATGGAGGTATATATATGAGCTGATCATCATATAATGATTAGATCACTTAGACTGACGTAAGAAACATGTAAAAATGTTTAAATTTCAACATTAGTATACTCGATTAATGGTAGCCGAATGGATACGGTCATTGCTTATGAAGCCAGCGTTCGAATCTATCGACTTGTGTTAATCGTGACACCCTGCACTGAAGATTCCTGTATGCATTTAATTATTATAGTAAATAATTTTGTCAGCATTTTTAAGAAACTCGTTTCCTATCGTTGAGCACTTTCAGTTTAATTAAAAAGTCGGTCAGTTTAGCTATCATGCGCCGATCATCATATAATGGTTAGATCACTCTGATTGACGGAAAAAAATCATTTAAAAATAAAATGTTTAAATTTCAATGTTATCCACGATTCAATGGATACGGTCCTTGCTTATGAAGCCAGAGTTGGCTTCTGTCGCCGGGTCCGAATCTATCGACTGGTGTTAACTGTGACACCCTGCACTGAAGATTTCCGAAAGGATGAAGCACTAGTGTCTGTAGGGATTTAATAATTATTATAATAAACAATTATATATATATATATATATATATATATATATATATATATATATATATATATATATATGAACAAATGATTAATAAAAACATGTTAAAAAAAACATCTTGAAAAAGAGTTAAAAACATATTTAATTTTAAAAAGGAAGCACACGATAAGTGGATAGTCCTTAATCCTCGGAATTTCGAAGAAATACTCTCCTTCTCATCAGAGAGCAGGAATTAGCAAAATGCGGGATCGGATTTTGCATGTAAAAGTATTTAATGAAACCACAAGTAAGACACAAATCTTACTTGGTTTAAAAAAGGTGAGGTAAGGGGAATAGGAGGTAAAAGAAAAAATGATAAAAAGATTTCACATGAATGGATAGTATAGTGAAGAGTAAAAAAATCCAAGAATGGTAAAATCCAAACACGGTCGAATTAAAAACTTCCAATCAAACAGGTAAGTTCTAAAGGAATCGCGTAACTGGAAGATGGTCCGACATGATCCAAAAGGCAGAACTCCGTTTTGAATGGCAAGAGACGAGAAATGGTCTATGCAGTTACGTTATATTCTGTTCTGTTGAACACCGGTATGTTGTTTAATGATGGGATATTTGAACCAAATAAATGCTTATTTACTTATTAAACGAACAAGTGCATAAAATTAAGAATCGGTTATATTTATATCGCAATTGTGTCAAATTTAACAACACACTACTGGACAAAACTTGAGAAGCTAATAAATAATTTAAACAAAGTTATCAACACATATTTACGATATTAATGTGTTACTCCCCATAGTTAATTAGAACTTAACCAATTCTGTCTTTCATACTGGAAACCAGACTTGCAGAGTTATCCATAGGCACGCTTCTTCATGCATAAAATATTGCCTTAGCAAGCTCATTAATGGAATCGTGTTGTTTCCGATTTTCATAAACAATTCTTAATAGATATCCCCACATATTTTCGAGGATAGTCAATCGGATGAGCACGCTGGCCAAAGCAAAAATGGGATTTCTTCATTCTCAAAGAACTTACTAGCACAACGAGCAGTGTTGATTGGGACAGTAACATTCTGATAAACTCATTTTTCTCCACATAAACTTTACCCTTTATTTTTAGGAGATGCATTGTGCATTATATTTACGTATCCAGATGCATTCAATCTACCCCTGACCACCTGTAAGTTTGTAAGTTTGTAAGTTCGTGCTGACATCGCTCCCCAAACAATTACTTCTTAACCTCCACTAGCTCGGTGGAAAAAAACTCTTGGGTAATTTTTGAATCATGCCAATAATATTGAAGACCATCCTTACTGTTACTTTTTTCCTCTGACAAAACATTGCTCTATCCATTGTCTTACGCTTGGTATCTCTTTCGCAAATGAGAGCCTGCCTTCTTTAAACATTTTTGGTTTCTGTTTCCTCTTCATTTTGTTTCATTCCACTTCTATCTTTTCTTGCTGAAACGGCGCATTCATTTTCCGCTTTAATTTTCGAGCTTTCATGATTCGTAGAATTCTTCTACCCATTTAGCCACCAAAAATCTCCAGAGGACGTCAAATCCTGGTGAAAATGAACAAACGGCGCAGTTTTAGGCCTCAACATATGTAAATTTGAGTTGCAAGAAAAGAAATGACCAAGTCCATCATTTGCTCCCCACCCATATTTAGCCCATAAGTCCACAAGGGTTTAACATATTTAAATTTGGGTTCAGCACCATGCAAAACTTCTAAATGGACATACACGGAAAATTTTGGATAAATATGGTAAAATAGTTTCAAAAATGGAGTGTTTTTATTAGCCCTAAAAAACTCTTGGAACGGCCGCCAGAATTCTTCTTACTATAATCATTTGGGGGGGGGGGGCTCAAGAATGAGTGCACTGCCTTCGTAGACCTTCCAATTTTTTTCAGCTATTGTACGAATCGTCAACTTCTGGTCCCGATAAGGAAGAATCCTCTCCACACACGGATGCTGATAGCATTTTGCTTTTTTCCCATCACGAAAATAGGAATAAATAGTTTTTATTATAAATTTATTAGAGTATTATCCAGTCACGTGCGTTCTAGCACTGGGTGAGTTGACAGACACACGGGGGGGGATGGGATGCTCCCTAACCACAGCACTCTCTCCGTTGTTGTGTGCGTAGAAGTTTCCAAACTGCCCCCTGGCAGCTTCCTGGCTCTTTTATAGAGAAAAGAGTATATAACTCCAGCGTATGTCCGACTAAGTCAAAGGGGCGTAACTGGTTTCCGGAAGGCGACGAAACTATACTCTCTACATGAAAAATGAAAATGTCCTGAGAAAAAAAAATCATAAGAACTTATATTTCAATAAAATTCACCAATATTTCTATAGTATTGATTAGTGAAAACTGCAGAAAATTTCCTTCATTATGGATTTATTAAAATCGTTGTTATCTTATGTAAAAAATATGTTCGTGACCTTCTAGTTGGGGCATGCAGACATAGTCCTGAATCTGAAATACCTAAGAGTGTTCTGAATATTTTTAAAAAATGTGCTTTTTTCTATGTTCCTAAAGTTTTGCCCAGCACTGCATATAGAACATAATTCAGGAATTACGGCAACGGTATTACACAGACTGTGTATAACCATATTAGTAACAAGTAGGTAAGGAAAGATAGATTGATAAATAAATAGACAGATATTGAAATTTACCTACTCAAATACTATATATATATGTATATATATATATATATATATAGATAGATAGATAGATAGATAGATAGATAGATAGCAGATTATGCATCCATATTTCAACGTTTTATATGAATATATACGTGTATGTGCGAAGATAGATAGAAAGTTGATAGATAAATATATATATATATATATATATATATATATATATATATATATATAGTAGATAGATAGATAGATAGATAGATAGATAGATAGATAGATATTTCTGCCGCTTGAATCGTTCGCCTCAATCCCGATCGAATCGATCACGTGGTGTGTTTGTCTCCGGGCGGTGTTTTTGCTTCGATGCCTCGATAAAGTTATATTAATATATGACAGCGTCGAACGGTTTAATCAGTCAGGCCGCTTGCATCAATAATAAATTGTGTTTGGGACGAACTATATTTCTTCATACTTCTTTTTAATATATTGTCTTCTTCGTGTACCAATCGCATACTTCTACCCTCCTCCATCTTCCTGAAAGATTCATTTGATATCATTCGCATTGCCGATCAATGCCAAATGTATATATATATATATATATATATATATATATATATATATATATATATATATATATATATATATAAGGATGTATTTGACATCGGCAATATGATATAAATAATTGCTTGAAACTTGTCTTGTGGTAGAGAGATCTATTATTGAGGTTATATGATATTTCTGTAGATCTTCTGACCTTTTCAGGCTTGTAAAATACAAGAAAATGAAACAATAAACTATATCAACACGTCGTAGTTTTAACTAATGGGTCGGTCTTTATCAAGGACAGAAAGCCACTCGAGGTTACATTTTAGAGTCGCAAACGGGTTTGATGATGAAGTACATTATTTGGAAACTTGAAAGTTTTACATAGAAGAAGTAAGGTTTTCATCATTGATGAGAATGATTTATGGCAATACTAGCAGGTCGAACCGACGTTACCCGGGATTATATGATGATTGACGAATGTTTCACAGTCCAATATTATTACTGCTATCGAAACTAATGGAATCGTCTATTTTTCAAGCAAATACATTTATTGCCTACTCTAGTTAGGCATCCATCGCTATGTAACGGAGGGAAGGGGGTTCACGGGCCTCCCCGCAGTTAAGTAGTCCAAAATACATTGTGGACTACATTGCAGTGTAGAAAACTTATTGTTAATTTTATAAAATTACTTTTTATGCAATTAAAGTTTAAAATGCCAAAGTCAAATATCACTGTTCAATTGTGCTCTAAGTGAAACATTTATTTCGAACGCGCCTCTGATATATCGAAGCACCTACTGTTGATTTTATATGCCTGAGCTTTCTTCTCGTGCGGTGATAAAACTTCTCAAATGAACTTGTGATGTTAGGTTGTATAAGGTGTTAACTTTGGTCAAAATCGCCTGTTATTTCTTTCATCAGATTATTCGATTATCGATTATCGATACGCATGGAAGATATTCCGATAAAACTCTACCGAAGTACATTTGTGTGAAATTTAAAAAAACAAAACAAAATCGGTCGAGCCGTTTAGGAGTCCATAGCGAACGGACTCATGCTATTATAGATAGATAGATAGATTTCTTTTTACATTGGATCTTAAAAAGACCATGCTGTAGTCTCTGAGGGAGCTATCTCGTGGTAATATATTACAAGGTCGAGATATATTTAGACATAAACTCTGTTCATGGTAATTCCACCGGACGTTCGGCACACGGAACACATAAATGGATAGTAGTTCGAATAATAGAATTATTACAATTTATTTTATTTTATTTTTTGCTTTTTAATCAAGATGGCGGAGAGTAATGTGTCTTCGGTGGTCACACAGTTAAGTCACATTGTTAAGATAAACTTCTACAATCAGCACACGATTTATTAAATTTAATGCATGAGTTGCCTTCAAGAAGTTTCCAACCTTTTTTTATGGACACTTTTATTGATAGCACACACATAAAACTACAATTCACTTCGAAGTATTCTCCTCCGGCTGCAATTCACTTGTTGGGTCGTTCAAAAACTTCCGGAAGGCTCCATCGAAATCCTCTTGCGTGAACGTGTCAATGACCTTCATCACAGCCTCTTTCATCTTATCAATTGTCTCATAACGACAGTTTCTAACGTTTTCCTTGAGCTTAGGGAATAACCAAAAGTCACATGGAGCGAGATGTGGACGATAGTGAGGGAGAGAGACTTTCTTGATGCAAATCTTGATCAAATAGTCCACGCCAAGAGTTGTGGACTGCACTCTTGAGACAAACCTCGCGCAAATCCTTCGCATCTCCAGTTCCTCACGAATCATTTTGTGTTCGCACACTAACAGCAAACTGCGCTTTGTGTCTCTATAGACACACGACGGGCCTTTACTATAAAATCCTTTATTTGGCCAATCAACTCTAGCGTTTTGATTTTTTTACGACCCTCACACCTGTAATCATCCCTCAGTCACTCTGCCTTCCTAAAATATCTTATAACACTCGGAGGCCGATGCTTGATTCAGGCAAAATGTTCCCAAATCAGTACAAAATGGTCCCATATCAGTCTGAAGCATTCAATACGTTTCTGTGGCATTTTTGCAAAGTCTTAAACAGAATTTTAAATCTCTCTCTTTATATATATATATATATATATATATATATATATATATATATATATATATATATATATATATATATATATATATATAGTTTTAAATACAATAGGCGGAAGTTTCTCAAGAGCTCTTTCGGCTATCATCTCATCAGGAGAAAATCGATAGCGTAAAAAATAATATTATGTCGAAACTTTAAAGAGTTCTAATGGGGAACTATTGAATGTGCCAAAAGTACGGGGAGAACTAAAATTAAGTTTATTAACGTTTAAAAACGATCAAATTATTGGCACAACGAGGGAGAGAAAAAAAAACTGGAGAAAAGATTCAAAGTGGACCTTTGGATCTTTTATCCAGTTTTTTTATTTCTCCCCAAAAACATCAAATTCCACATCGTAACATGAAAAAAACGCATCCTAGTGACACCGTATCCCAGGGTTCTACTGTGCAGCCAAACATCATGAGTGGATGTTAGAAAGTTTATTACCTCACAAGCAGAAAGACCAGGTATATAAAATAAACAGTAGGTTCTTTCATATGACATAGGTGCGTTCGAAATTAATGTTTCTGTTTAGAGCACAATTGAACCCTAATAGTTGACCTTTCATTTTGAACTTACATTCAAGCTGTTATGCATAAAGAACATTTCATAAATTAAATAGTAGGAGTTTTATAGCAATGTAGACTACAATGTATTGTGTATAAAGTCACTTCCGGAAGGCACGTGAAGCTTCCTTCCGGTGCATCGCTATTGGTTCCCAACAAGAGCAGGCAATTGAAAAAAATAGCGATTTCACCGATTTCGATGACAATAAAAATATGGGAGTATAATGCATTCATCCAATACTCTCAACGTCGTGTCTCCGTGCAATCAAACATAGATCCAGTTTGTATCTAAGATAGGTAATTTATATAATCATTCATTCGTTCATTTCGTATGATCCACATGATTCTTTTATTTTTTTGCATTGGTTACCCCGATACCTTTCTAGTTAGTTTTCTTTCAGTAAAGACATGCAGATATTTACAGGAGGGACCAAATCAAGGTTGCGAACATGTTAATGTAAAGTGTTTTACCCCTGAACAAACAGGATTCAAACTTTGCATATCCAGATTGTTAGTACTTGTCGTTAATCACTGATCCACCGTCACATTCCAGATCGGTAAGAAAATTGTTAGATAATTTTATGTTCCCAGAAAAATACTTGGTCCCAGATGTAACCTTATACTTACTCAATTTCTGCTACCAAATCCGGAGTGATGCGACGCTCATCACTCTTTTCTGTCTTCAGAGAGTACAAGATCGACTTCGAAATCCAGTGGCCAGTGATTTTGCTATATTCCGAATTACTCGTTTTTCTAAAGATCCTAGTTTCTACTCTTACGTTATTTTAATCAAAAATACTCGACTGAGCTTTATATATGATTCACCATAGTTAAACATTTATAGCAAGACCCTATCTTTACATTCATCCTAGTTAAACATTTACAGACAAAAACCAATTTTTACATTTATCCTAGTTAAACATTTACAGCAAAAACCTATCTTTACATTCATCCTAGTTAAATATTTACAGCAAGAACCTATCTTTACATTTATCCTAGTTACACATTTACAGCAAGAACCTAGCTTTACATTCATCCTAGTTAAACATTTATAGCAAGAACCTATTTTACATTCATCCTAGTTAAACATTTACAGCAAGAACCTATCTTTACATTTATCATAGTTAAACATTTACAGCAAGAACCTATGTTTACATTTATCCTAGTTACACATTTACAGCAAGAACCTATCTTTAAATTTATCCTAGTAAAACATTTACAGCAAGAACCTATCTTTACATTTATCCTAGTTAAATATTTACAGCAAGAACCTATTTTTACATTCATCCTAGTTAAACATTTACAGTAAGAACCTATCTTTACATTTATCCTAGTAAAACATTTACAACAAGAACCTATCTTTACATTTATCCTAGTTAAATATTTACAGCAAGAACCTATTTTTACATTCATTCTAGTTAAACATTTACAGCAAGAACCTATCTTTACCTTTATTCTAGTTAAACATTTACAGCAAGACCCTATCTTTACATTTATCCTAGTTACACATTTCCAGCAAGAACCTATGTTTACATTTATCCTAGTTAAACATTTACAGCAAAAACCAATTTTTACATTTATCCTAGTTAAACATTTACAGCAAGAACCTATTTTTACATTCATCCTAGTAAAACATTTACAGCAAGAACCTATCTTTACATTTATCCTAGTTACAAATTTACAGCAAGAACCTAGCTTTACATTCATCCTAGTTAAACATTTATAGCAAGAACCTATTTTACATTCATCCTAGTTAAACATTTACAGCAAGAACCTATCTTTACATTTATCCTAGTTAAACATTTACAGCAAGAACCTATCTTTACATTTATCCTAGTTAAATATTTACAGCAAGAACCTATTTTTACATTTATCCTAGTAAAACATTTACAACAAGAACCTATCTTTACATTTATCCTAGTTAAATATTTACAGCAAGAACCTATTTTTACATTCATTCTTGTTAAACATTTACAGCAAGAACCTATATTTACCTTTATTCTAGTTAAACATTTACAGCAAGACCCTATCTTTACATTTATCCTAGTTAAATATTTACAGCAAGAACCTATTTTTACATTTATCCTAGTTACACATTTACAGCAAGAACCTAGCTTTACATTCATCCTAGTTAAATATTTACAGCAAGAACCTATGTTTACATTCATCCTAGTTTAATATTTACAGCAAGGACATATTTTTACATTTATCCTAATTACACATTTACAGCAAGAACCTGGCTTTACATTCATCCTAGTTAAACATTTACAGCAAGAACCTATCTTTACATTTATCCTAGTTACACATTTACAGCAAGAACCTAGCTTTACATTTATCCTAGTAAAACATTTTCAGCAAGAACCTATCTTTACATTTATCCTAGTTAAATATTTACAGCAAGAACCTATCTTTACATTTATCCTAGTTAAATATTTACAGCAAGAAGCTATTTTTACATTCATCCTAGTTAAACATTTACAGCAAGAACCTATGTTAACATTTATCCTAGTTAAACATTTACAGCAAGAACCTATTTTACATTCATCCTAGTTAAATATTTACAGCAAGAACCTATCTTTACATTTATCCTAGTTAAATATTTACAGCAAGAACCTATGTTAACATTTATCCTAGTTAAATATTTACAGCAAGAACCTAGCTTTACATTCATCCTAGTTAAACATTTATAGCAAGAACCTATTTTTACATTTATCCTAGTTAAATATTTACAGCAAGAACCTATGTTAACATTTATCCTAGTTAAACATTTACAGCAAGAACCTATTTTACATTCATCCTAGTTAAATATTTACAGCAAGAACCTATCTTTACATTTATCCTAGTTAAATATTTACAGCAAGAACCTATGTTAACATTTATCCTAGTTAAACATTTACAGCAAGAACCTATTTTACATTCATCCTAGTTAAATATTTACAGCAAGAACCTATCTTTACATTTATCCTAGTTAAATATTTACAGCAAGAACCTATCTTTACATTTATCCTAGTTAAATATTTACAGCAAGAACCTATGTTAACATTTATCCTAGTTAAACATTTACAGCAAGAACCTATTTTACATTCATCCTAGTTAAATATTTACAGCAAGAACCTATCTTTACATTTATCCTAGTTAAATATTTACAGCAAGAACCTATGTTAACATTTATCCTAGTTAAACATTTACAGCAAGAACCTATTTTACATTCATCCTAGTTAAATATTTACAGCAAGAACCTATCTTTACATTTATCCTAGTTAAATATTTACAGCAAGAACCTATGTTAACATTTATCCTAGTTAAACATTTACAGCAAGAACCTATTTTACATTCATCCTAGTTAAATATTTACAGCAAGAACCTATCTTTACATTTATCCTAGTTAAATATTTACAGCAAGAACCTATCTTTACATTTATCCTAGTTAAATATTTACAGCAAGAACCTATGTTAACATTTATCCTAGTTAAACATTTACAGCAAGAACCTATTTTACATTCATCCTAGTTAAATATTTACAGCAAGAACCTATCTTTACATTTATCCTAGTTAAATATTTACAGCAAGAACCTATGTTAACATTTATCCTAGTTTAACATTTACAGCAAGAACCTATTTTACATTCATCCTAGTTAAATATTTACAGCAAGAACCTATCTTTACATTTATCCTAGTTAAATATTTACAGCAAGAACCTATGTTAACATTTATCCTAGTTAAACATTTACAGCAAGAACCTATTTTACATTCATCCTAGTTAAATATTTACAGCAAGAACCTATCTTTACATTTATCCTAGTTAAATATTTACAGCAAGAACCTATCTTTACATTTATCCTAGTTAAATATTTACAGCAAGAACCTATGTTAACATTTATCCTAGTTAAACATTTACAGCAAGAACCTATTTTACATTCATCCTAGTTAAATATTTACAGCAAGAACCTATCTTTACATTTATCCTAGTTAAATATTTACAGCAAGAACCTATGTTAACATTTATCCTAGTTAAACATTTACAGCAAGAACCTATTTTACATTCATCCTAGTTAAATATTTACAGCAAGAACCTATCTTTACATTTATCCTAGTTAAATATTTACAGCAAGAACCTATCTTTACATTTATCCTAGTTAAATATTTACAGCAAGAACCTATGTTAACATTTATCCTAGTTAAACATTTACAGCAAGAACCTATTTTACATTCATCCTAGTTAAATATTTACAGCAAGAACCTATCTTTACATTTATCCTAGTTAAATATTTACAGCAATAACCTATGTTAACATTTATCCTAGTTAAACATTTACAGCAAGAACCTATTTTACATTCATCCTAGTTAAATATTTACAGCAAGAACCTATCTTTACATTTATCCTAGTTAAATATTTACAGCAAGAACCTATGTTAACATTTATCCTAGTTAAACATTTACAGCAAGAACCTATTTTACATTCATCCTAGTTAAATATTTACAGCAAGAACCTATCTTTACATTTATCCTAGTTAAATATTTACAGCAAGAACCTATCTTTACATTTATCCTAGTTAAATATTTACAGCAAGAACCTATGTTAACATTTATCCTAGTTAAACATTTACAGCAAGAACATATTTTACATTCATCCTAGTTAAATATTTACAGCAAGAACCTATCTTTACATTTATCCTAGTTAAATATTTACAGCAAGAACCTATGTTAACATTTATCCTAGTTAAACATTTACAGCAAGAACCTATTTTACATTCATCCTAGTTAAATATTTACAGCAAGAACCTATCTTTACATTTATCCTAGTTAAATATTTACAGCAAGAACCTATGTTAACATTTATCCTAGTTAAACATTTACAGCAAGAACCTATTTTACATTCATCCTAGTTAAATATTTACAGCAAGAACCTATCTTTACATTTATCCTAGTTAAATATTTACAGCAAGAACCTATCTTTACATTTATCCTAGTTAAATATTTACAGCAAGAACCTATGTTAACATTTATCCTAGTTAAACATTTACAGCAAGAACCTATTTTACATTCATCCTAGTTAAATATTTACAGCAAGAACCTATCTTTACATTTATCCTAGTTAAATATTTACAGCAAGAACCTATGTTAACATTTATCCTAGTTAAACATTTACAGCAAGAACCTATTTTACATTCATCCTAGTTAAATATTTACAGCAAGAACCTATCTTTACATTTATCCTAGTTAAATATTTACAGCAAGAACCTATGTTAACATTTATCCTAGTTAAACATTTACAGCAAGAACCTATTTTACATTCATCCTAGTTAAATATTTACAGCAAGAACCTATCTTTACATTTATCCTAGTTAAATATTTACAGCAAGAACCTATCTTTACATTTATCCTAGTTAAATATTTACAGCAAGAACCTATGTTAACATTTATCCTAGTTAAACATTTACAGCAAGAACCTATTTTACATTCATCCTAGTTAAATATTTACAGCAAGAACCTATCTTTACATTTATCCTAGTTAAATATTTACAGCAAGAACCTATGTTAACATTTATCCTAGTTAAACATTTACAGCAAGAACCTATTTTACATTCATCCTAGTTAAATATTTACAGCAAGAACCTATCTTTACATTTATCCTAGTTAAATATTTACAGCAAGAACCTATCTTTACATTTATCCTAGTTAAATATTTACAGCAAGAACCTATGTTAACATTTATCCTAGTTAAACATTTACAGCAAGAACCTATTTTACATTCATCCTAGTTAAATATTTACAGCAAGAACCTATCTTTACATTTATCCTAGTTAAATATTTACAGCAAGAACCTATCTTTACATTTATCCTAGTTAAATATTTACAGCAAGAACCTATGTTAACATTTATCCTAGTTAAACATTTACAGCAAGAACCTATTTTACATTCATCCTAGTTAAATATTTACAGCAAGAACCTATCTTTACATTTATCCTAGTTAAATATTTACAGCAAGAACCTATGTTAACATTTATCCTAGTTAAACATTTACAGCAAGAACCTATTTTACATTCATCCTAGTTAAATATTTACAGCAAGAACCTATCTTTACATTTATCCTAGTTAAATATTTACAGCAAGAACCTATCTTTACATTTATCCTAGTTAAATATTTACAGCAAGAACCTATGTTAACATTTATCCTAGTTAAACATTTACAGCAAGAACCTATTTTACATTCATCCTAGTTAAATATTTACAGCAAGAACCTATCTTTACATTTATCCTAGTTAAATATTTACAGCAAGAACCTATGTTAACATTTATCCTAGTTAAACATTTACAGCAAGAACCTATTTTACATTCATCCTAGTTAAATATTTACAGCAAGAACCTATCTTTACATTTATCCTAGTTAAATATTTACAGCAAGAACCTATGTTAACATTTATCCTAGTTAAACATTTACAGCAAGAACCTATTTTACATTCATCCTAGTTAAATATTTACAGCAAGAACCTATCTTTACATTTATCCTAGTTAAATATTTACAGCAAGAACCTATCTTTACATTTATCCTAGTTAAATATTTACAGCAAGAACCTATGTTAACATTTATCCTAGTTAAACATTTACAGCAAGAACCTATTTTACATTCATCCTAGTTAAATATTTACAGCAAGAACCTATCTTTACATTTATCCTAGTTAAATATTTACAGCAAGAACCTATGTTAACATTTATCCTAGTTAAACATTTACAGCAAGAACCTATTTTACATTCATCCTAGTTAAATATTTACAGCAAGAACCTATCTTTACATTTATCCTAGTTAAATATTTACAGCAAGAACCTATCTTTACATTTATCCTAGTTAAATATTTACAGCAAGAACCTATGTTAACATTTATCCTAGTTAAACATTTACAGCAAGAACCTATTTTACATTCATCCTAGTTAAATATTTACAGCAAGAACCTATCTTTACATTTATCCTAGTTAAATATTTACAGCAAGAACCTATGTTAACATTTATCCTAGTTAAACATTTACAGCAAGAACCTATTTTACATTCATCCTAGTTAAATATTTACAGCAAGAACCTATCTTTACATTTATCCTAGTTAAATATTTACAGCAAGAACCTATGTTAACATTTATCCTAGTTAAACATTTACAGCAAGAACCTATTTTACATTCATCCTAGTTAAATATTTACAGCAAGAACCTATCTTTACATTTATCCTAGTTAAATATTTACAGCAAGAACCTATGTTAACATTTATCCTAGTTAAACATTTACAGCAAGAACCTATTTTACATTCATCCTAGTTAAATATTTACAGCAAGAACCTATCTTTACATTTATCCTAGTTTAATATTTACAGCAAGAACCTATGTTAACATTTATCCTAGTTAAACATTTACAGCAAGAACCTATGTTTACATTCATCCTAGTTAAATATTTACAGCAAGAACCTATCTTTACATTTATCCTAGTTAAATATTTACAGCAAGAACCTATGTTAACATTTATCCTAGTTAAACATTTACAGCAAGAACCTATGTTTACATTCATCCTAGTTAAACATTTACAGCAAGAACCTATGTTTACATTCATCCTAGTTAAATATTTACAGCAAGAACCTATCTTTACATTTATCCTAGTTAAATATTTACAGCAAGAACCTATGTTAACATTTATCCTAGTTAAACATTTACAGCAAGAACCTATGTTTACATTCATCCTAGTTAAATATTTACAGCAAGAACCTATCTTTACATTTATCCTAGTTAAATATTTACAGCAAGAACCTATCTTTACATTTATCCTAGTTAAACATTTACAGCAAGAACCTATGTTTACATTTATCCTAGTTAAATATTTACAGCAAGAACCTATCTTTACATTTATCCTAGTTAAATATTTACAGCAAGAACCTATTTTTACATTTATCCTAGTTAAACATTTACAGCAAGAACCTATCTTTACATTCATCCTAGTTAAATATTTACAGCAAGAACCTATTTTTACATTTATCCTATTTCCACATTTACAGCAAGAACCTATTTTTACATTCATCCTAGTTAAACATTTACAGCAAAAACCTATCTTTACATTTATCCTAGTTAAACATTTACAGCAAGAACCTATCTTTACATTTATCCTAGTTAAATATTGGCAGCAAGAACCTATTTTTACATTCATCCTAGTTAAACATTTACAGCAAGAACCTATCTTTACATTTATTCTAGTTAAATATTTACAGCAAGAACCTATTTTACATTCATCTTAGTTAAACATTTACAGCAAGAACCTATGTTTACATTTATTCTAGTTAAACATTTACAGCAAGAACCTATCTTTACATTTATCCTAGTTAAATATTTACAGCAAGAACCTATCTTTACATTTATCCTAGTTTAACATTTACAACAAGAACCTATTTTTACATTCATGCTAGTTAAACATTTACAGCAAGAACCTACTACAACGTAAAATGCTTTTCGTTCTCCCTTCATGTGCCTTTGCACTAGGCAAAATTTCCATGTGTACATTACTTTTTCACAAAGAGATCACATATGTGGAACATATTACCGCGAGACTGCTGCCCTTTTTATTAAACCGAGTCGTCTTTAAATATAATGTAAACAAATTCCCAACACATACCGCTACAAAACTACTCAAATGCAGTTCATACGATTAATTAATGTTAATACTCCTATAGTGTTCTGCAATTTTTGGTTAGGATTTGTTTCGTTCTCATATTCATAGTTAACTTGATAGATGTTGTCCACAGCAATAAAGAAAGTAGATATATACAGAAATTAATGAAGGACATGTTTGATACACGTTATAGAATGATAAGAATAATAATCAAAAACATTTGTTTTTATTATTTAGATTATTTGGGATTTTGAGTCATATTTTCACAACGTTTCGGCCGCTGTAACCTTAAACCTTCTTTGAGTGCATCTTGTCGAACTATGCAATCCGTACGAAATTATAATTTATATGATCATGGCTGACGGAACGAGGGCAATCTATCCCCGTGGATTAAATAAAGTATTCGGTTCATAATTTCGTACGGATTGCATAGTTCGACAAGATGCACTCAAAGAAGGTTTAAGGTTACAGCGGCCGCAATTACTTAAGTAATTCGCAATTGTATTTTTAAGGATCACTCACATTCCAGTGCCATTAAAAATTGATTTTTAATTAAGTATCACTCACACTCCAGTGCCATTAAAAATTGATTTTTAATTTAAGTATCACTCACATTCTAGTAGAGTGCCATTAAAAATTGATTTTTAATTTAAGTATCATTCACATTCCAGTAGAATACCATTAAAAATTGATTTTTAATTTAAGTATCACTCACATTCCAGTAGAGTGCCATAAAATATTGATTTTTAATTTAAGTATCACTCACATTCTAGTAGAGTGCCATTAAAAATTGATTTTTAATTTAAGTATCACTCACATTCCAATAGAGTGCCATTAAAAATTGATTTTTAATTAAAGTATCACTCACATTCCAGTAGAGTGCCATTAAAAATTGATTTTTAATTTAAGTATCGCTCACACTCCAGCAGAGTGCGATTAAAAATTGATTTTTAATTTAAGTATCGCTCACATTGCAGCAGAGTGCCATTAAAAATTGATTTTTGATTTAAGTATCATTCACATTTCAGCAGAGTGCCATTAAAAATATATTTTAATTTGAGTATCGCTCACATTCCAGTAGAGTGTCATTAAAAATTGATTTTTAATTTAAGTATCACTCACATTCCAGCAGAGTGCCATTAAAAATTGATTTTTAATTTAAGTATCACTCACATTCCAGCAGAGTGCCATTAAAAATTGATTTTTAATTTAAGTATCACTCACATTTCAGCAGAGTACCATTAAAAATTGATTTTTAATTTAAGTATCACTCACATTCCAGTAGAATGCCATTAAAAATTGATTTTTAATTTAAGTATCACTCATATTCAAGCAGAGTGCCATTAAAATTGATTTTTAATTTAAGTATCACTCACATTCCAGCAGAGTGCCATTAAAAATTGATTTTTAATTTAAGTATCACTAACATTCCAGTAGAATACTATTAAAAATTGATTTTTAATTTAAGTATCACTCACATTCCAGCAGAGTGCCATTAAAAATTGATTTTTGATTTAAGTATCGCTCACATTCAAGCAGAGTGTCATTAAAAATTGATTTTTAATTTAAGTATCACTCACATTCCAGTAGAGTGCCATTAAAAATTTATTTTTAATTTAAGTATCATTCACATTCCAGCAGAGTGCGATTAAAAATTGATTTTTAATTTAAGTATCATTCACATTCCAGCAGAGTACCATTAAAAATTGATTTTTGATTTAAGTATTACTCACATTCCAGCAGAGTGCCATTAAAAATTGATTTTTTAATTTAAGTATCACTCATATTCCCGCAGAGTGCCATTAAAAATTGATTTTTTAATTTAAGTATCACTCATATTCAAGCAGAGTGCCATTAAAAATTGATTTTTAATTTAAGTATCGCTCACATTCCAGCAGAGTGCCATTATAAATTGATTTTTGATTTAAGTATCGCTCACATTCAAGCAGAGTGCCATTAAAAATTGATTTTTAATTTAAGTATCACTCACATTGCAGCAGAGTGCCATTAAAAATTGATTTTTAATTTAAGTATCGATCACATTCAAGCAGAGTGCCATTAAAAATTGATTTTTAATTTAAGTATCGATCACATTCAAGCAGAGTGCCATTAAAAATTGATTTTTAATTTAAGTATCATTCACACTGCAGCAGAGTGTCATTAAAAATTGATGTTTAATTTAATATCACTCACATTCCAGCAGAGTGCCATTAAAAATTGATTTTTGATTTAAGTATCACTCACATTCCCGCAGAGTGCCATTAAAAATTGATTTTTAATTTAAGTATCACTCACACTGCAGCAGAGTGCGATTAAAAATTGATTTTTAATTTAAGTATCGCTCACATTCCAGCAGAGTGCCATTAAAAATTGATTTTTAATTTAAGTATCACTCACATTCCAGCAGAGTGCCATCAAAAATTGATTTTTAATTTAAGTATCGCTCACATTCCAGCAGAGTGCCATTAAAAATTGATTTTTAATTTAAGTATCGCTCACATTCCAGCAGAGTGCCATTAAAAATTGATTTTTAATTTAAGTATCACTCACATTCCAGCAGAGTGCCATCAAAAATTGATTTTTAATTTAAGTATCGCTCACATTCCAGCAGAGTGCCATTAAAAATTGATTTTTAATTAAAGTATCACTCACATTCGAGCAGAGTGCCATTAAAAATTGATTTTTTTACGGCAAGCTGTAGCTTACAGGTCCTTGTGGTCCGAGAGCATGTTCATCCGTGGATTAAGAAAAGGGTTCCTTTCAAAATTCAATGATAATTCTTGAGTTAGAGAGAAAAAATTCTCGAATTCAACAAGATACACCTAAAGAAGGCCGGAGTAATAATTCTAAAGCTAATTATTCTTTGCATAAAAATATTTCTAACATTTTTTTTTCAATAAAACGGTGTTTAAATACATTCATCGTAGTTACTTACGCCTTAATGCATATACTAATAGCATTTCATTTATTTGCTTCCCCACTGAGCAAATGAGGCCGTTTTTTTAATGTGGAGAAATTGGGGAAATAGGGGCCAGCTCCCCCGGGAGTAGAGGAGCTGGATAGTGACAATTGCTATGAAGGGTTTCCCCTACATTGACCAATAACTGATTGTTACAAGAGCAATGGTCTTATATCCGGGGTTTTCTCCACATATGATCTTTGATTGCTTAGCCAATAGGCCGGGTAAGTAGATGCAGATACTACAAGCATATTGTAAACACAGGTTTAAAAATTATTTTCTTTGTAAGAGCTATAAAGCGAGGAATGGAGACTTATAAAGGTAAAAATTAACATACACATGTGCTGTAACAAAACCGAGTATTATATTTTATTTACCTTCTCACAAGGCGATGAGACACAAGGTTGTCTCTGGGTTTAATGAAAGTGTTTTTTGGTGGATTCCAAAGCAGCAATGCCGATGCCGTTAACAACGTAGCCACCGTCAGTTCCATAAAATGTAATATTCAAATTAAAAAAAAAAAAAACGTACATCTGATTATTTTTTTTCATAGTTACCTTTATGCGCTCCGACCCTATTCTGGGGGAGAAGATTTTCGTTGTTTTGTTGTTGTGGTGATGCCTGCATTTTTCCAGAAGAGACTGGCCAGTACAACATGGGTGATCATTTAGGAAGGCGAGGCGCTTTATGTACGTCGAGGTAAAATTTCAGGTTGAGAAACTAGCGCGGTCTATCCTTCTCTCGAGGGTAGATGGGGCTCTCTTAAGCCATAGTAAGCAACCCATCTAGTGATGGCGTCACGATAAAACATATCCTTGATAGCCATGGCGAAGCATCACGTATTAAGCTACCGACAAGATTTAAATTACACTACAAACTCGTGTCGTAAGTTCAATCTCGGCTACGGCCGGGCTGGATGGATGGATCGATTCCAAATGATAGCCGTCATATTAAGTCGTCCATGCCATCTCAGATGACACTGTAGTCTCGCCGCTGACTTTCACATCGTAAAGCAGATGTGACATACAACGTGTGCAATTTCCGCTGAGTTAACTTCCTCTGGACGCTGAAGGGTATTCCTATGAACAATCATATATCTTCTCAAACCAACAGTAGACTTACAAACACTGCAGCATATTAAACAAATCGTTTGGTCCGGACTAATATGTGCAAAGTTAACCTGAACAAGAGTTATGTGTGACTTAAGATGGTTGATGTAGCCACCTTTTAACAACAGCACTCGTTCACAAGTGTCACATTTTTAGTTCTGTGTGTCAGGGTTAAGACCATCAATTAAAAATTTGCGAAATTCTAGCTTCAGATTGCTGTGGGACTTTTTCTGTTTCTCTAGAGCATCACAACTTTCACGTATAAGCTTTCGCTACTTCGGTCTTGGCATAGTAAGTTCTTCCCACGTGTCGATGGTTATTTGCAGGATTTCAAATTGTTCTTTGTACAGTCCCTGAACCTCTTCCTAGGCTTATGTTGAGGGCGCTTGCTCTTTTCCAACTTCCCGTTAAAAAAATTGTTTCGCCAGCCTACAATATTACATTAGAACCACGTGGCCCACTTAACGCATGTGAGATCTGATTACAAGGGCCTCAATAATAGAGCAACATGCTCTCACAAGGATCTCAGTGTCGGATACTTGTGCTTGAAGATACGCCTCGTTCAAGACATTTAATGTGCCTATGGTGCAATATCCGTGTCCGATGAATATAATTGTGTGAATAGCACGCACGTATATATATATATATATATATATATATATATATATATATATATATATATATATATATATATCAAACTTCTCATATATATATATATATCCCTCAAACTTCTCATATATATATATATCCCTCAAACTTCTCATATATATATATATATATATATATATATATATATATATATATATATATATATGGCAGATGGGAGACTAAAACTGGCTGCTATGTTTTTAAATGATCTGAAATAACAGCAAGGGGAGACTTGATTCCAAATACTTTTTATATGTTATATCCGCTCTCTTTATGAGATACGGTACGATTATGAATATCTCCCGTACTAGATAATCCTTATACACTGTGAAATTTACTTTATGTATGAAAATCAAAAGGGAATTTATAAGAAGTATTTGGAATCAAGTCTCTTCTTGCAGTTATTTCAGATCATTTGAAACCATAGCAGCAGGTGTTTTCTCCCTTCCATCAAGGCCAGAGCCTTTGGGGAAATATCAGATATTTTGTAATTCATATGCAAAACTAGGAAAACAAATGACTACGATTGAAACATTTTATGGCTGTAAAAAAGTGCCAAAATTAGGCTATGCATAATGGAAGATACTCTTAATGTGCGAGCTTAAGGGCACATGCCACATAGTACACTACACAATTCAGTTCATGAATTTTCTCACCGAGGCTTTATTTATTAAATTCTGATCAATAGTCGCAGATATTTGGAACTTATAAAATTGCCAAAAAAAGTGCGATGCGATTTACAATAAAATTCTGATTGTCATTAGGTTTGTGGTCGGTAAAAACGTAGATGCTGCAGTCTTTTTTGTAAAAACCTATCTTGTAGAAATAACATGTTTATCTTTTGGGAAAAGTACTACCGTATAGGTATTATTTCCGGTCAAAGCATCTATTTCTTTTTTCGTGACTATTTTCCATAATTCACAATGTTCTGAATTAATTGCTTCGTTAAAGCTTTTTGGCGTATTTCCCATGGAATAGCAATATTCGATTTGATAATCCTTCATATTGTCGACCACAAAAATCGGGCCGTGTTCTATTTCTTTTGGGGTATCTTTCGACTTTAACATCATCATCATCATCATCATGGATACTCTTGTCCCCGTCATCTTCATTGTCTTCATTTGTTTTAATAATCTGAAGAAATATAATTTCATTCTTTTCATATGACCGGGTTTCGTCTTTAAAATTAAAATTAAACGTGCCTGGATTTTACACATCGTATTTACTGGAGAAAAAAACCCCTAAATAGGCTGGACTTATTTTATCGTATCCAACTATATCGGTTTTAATATTTAATTTACTCTTTTTATCTATACATGCAAAACAAGTTTAACCAAATACATGCATTCGGCTTAAATTTCATTTTCTACCGCAGAAAGCTTCATATGGACTTTTAGAAAGTGTTTTGTTAAAGCACCGGTTTCGGATATAGGCAGCCGCCATAAGTGCGTACGTCCAGAGGCTTTTGAGAAGGTTTGGTTCAATGAGTAGACATCTTGCCATTTTAAAAAGAGTCCGCCATACTCATTCCAAAGTCCCGTTTTAGTGTGGCGATCTAGGGGCCGATTTTTATGCTTGATACGATAGTTAATTAGTAAAAGTTCAATGTCTTTATTAGTGAATTCCGTACCGTTGTCAGGGCGAATACACTTTACCTCACCGTAGGGAACCATGTTGGCTCAATATTTTTTAGTTGCTAGCAGGGTATCAGATTTGTCCATTAAAAAGTAAACCATTATTAAACCTGAATGGCCATCAACGAAATTCAACACATATCTATAATGTTCCCTGGCTATCGGTTCCACGGGAGCGTTCAAGTCCCAATGCACTAGTTGTAGGATTTTCTTGGCCTTCTTTTCTGGTATTTTGTTTTGATAGTTTGTCATTTTTCCCGGCGTACAAACGTTGCAGTTAAAGTTTTTTGATGTTTTTATTTTCATTCCATCAACTACAGTCGCCAACTTTTTGATATCAGGAATATTGCAGAATTCAAAAATTTTATGCCATGTCTGTAAATCATGGCAGGTTGTTTTTGATGGGACTACCCTAATTAAATAATATAGTATTCCATTTTCTTTACTGTTTCATTCGAGTACATCAGTTTTGATTTATTGGGGCTAAAGTTAATATTTGCACCTTGTTTAATGGCAACTTGTAGAGAAAATATAGTTTGTTTAAATTTCTAGAATACACAACATAGTTCACCTTTATTGTTCCTTAGCGAGATTTTAGTATCACCTCTTTTCAAAACGATATAATTTACTGACTGCCGTATGCAAGTTCTACAAAATGATTTTGTGGTTAAAAGTTGGGATCAAAATTGATAAAATCAGATTCCTTTGTAATCACATGTGCCGGTGCACCACAATCGACAAAAAACTAATTATTGTTTGTTGAAGCGTTAAACGTACATGTAAATAAGAATGCATTTTCGCTAACGGAGCTCTCCACATTTTTAATGGAGTCGCCCTTAAAAGTTATGTATCTACATTGGAAACTCTTGTGATTAGGTCGTCCACAATTATAGCAAATAATGTTTGTACTTTTATTAGTAGAAAAATTGTTTTTGGCAAAGTTGCGGTTTTTATTCCTGGCATGCGTTTAATTTATT
>NC_136521.1:40669894-40679894 GCF_053919585.1 Euprymna scolopes
CATTTTCCGCCATATTCATGACATTTAATAGTAATTTTCCTCGATTTGGCTACGTTAAGCGAGGAAAGAAACCTGGTTTACTAGCCTTTAATCTCATTTTTGATTGTTTTAATAATCAGGTTAATTGGTCTATATTTAGCCATAATGAAATTTAGAACCCCAAAAAGAATATACAAATTAGCTAGATACTTTGCAGATGAAACGTGTATAACAAAGTTGCATTTTCTTTTTAAATGAATAGAAAAGGGGGTTTTAATATACATATCAAAACACAAAAACCAATTCATAGGAGTAGAGATATACCGAGAATAAAATACTACTACTACTACTAATAATAATAATAATAATAAGAAGAAGAAGAAGAAGAAGAAGAAGAAGAAGAAGTAGAAAAAAAGAATATAGACATTGCATTGACTGAATACAAAACTAGCACAGTAGGAGTCCGCAGGTACAGAGTATATACTGCCTGAAAATGTACAAAATACCCGGCAAAATTAATAATGTAATTGAAAATGGCATGAGAACATAGAGTCGAACTGAGAGCTTATGGACGACACATAACTGAAATTAATATACAGAATGGTGTCATTCTTTATCTCTATAACTGTTCGTCATAGCCATGATGCCCCTCAAAAATACACTTTGAAAATGTCAAACCGAATACGAGTTCATTAATACAAATGAAAAAATGAACCACCCAATGTTCATTGACGACCTAGAACTGTTTGCTAACACCTAGAAAGAAATAGAGATGCTAATAAACACAACCAGAATCTTCAGTTGGAATCCGGATGGAATTTATAAGTATATATATATATATATATATATATATATATATATATATATATATATATATATATATATATACAGTTGTTTGCTATTTCCCGCCTTACTGTAGGCGGGAAATAGCAAACAACTGTGTTCACAAAATAAGACTTACTCTAGGATAGCGATACAAAATAGCTTTAAAACTAACAATAACAATAGAAAACAAACAAATAAATAAATTAAATAAACATGAATATACATAGACGATCACACAAATATATGTATATATGCATATATATATATGTATATGTGTGTGCATGTGTATGTGTGTACACATAGGTATATTTATATGTATAAAAAAAGGAGAACGTCTACCTAAAACCACTAACCTAGTTCTGAAACAGATCCTTTGTTTGATAAAATGCATGCCCATTGGCTGATAGGAAGGGGCGCGGTGGATACTAGAAAGCTGATTGGCCAACTAGAAATCCTCAACATATATAAAAGCAAGAGGCAACCACACAATTCGCGCATAAGCCTGACGAATCCTATAGTTGGATGAAACGCAGAATATTCAGTGTAGCTTAATCGCCATATATATTTTATAAATTACTAACTAGCTCTACCTACGTATTGAGCACTTTTGAAGTAAATACTTTAAGTTTACGCATAAATCTATACTTTCGTATATTAAATTTATGTGAATAAATGAAGTAGTTATATATATATATATATATATATATATATATATATATATAGAGAGAGAGAGAGAGAGAGAGAGATATATGCTTTTTTACACCTTCAAACTTGTTGCCCAGTCCACGTACTTAGAATAATGCCTGATATTAACATGATATATTACCCCCTCAAAAATGAACATACACAAAAACTGAACGTACACAAAAAATGAACGTACACAAAAAATGAACGTACACAAAAAATGAGCGTACACAAAATCCTTGTTTATTTTGAATTCTTGTAAATAAATATTCCAGGAATTCGTTTTGCCCCGTCATTGAAAATGTCTGTGTGTGGGCATGTGTGTGTGTGTCTGTGTCTGTCTGTGTGCATTTCCCTACACAATAACTCTATCAAGTTCCAGTCTACAGACTAAAGATTTGACATAAAGGGGTTTTGATCCGTTTTCGGCGAGAAATTTAGCAGTAAAGGGGTAAAATTTCAACGATTTGACCTTTGAGAACTCTATCAAACTCCTCCGCAAATTTTATGGTATAAAAACTTGAAATTTTAGATATAGGTTTCTTGGACATGGACATAACGTAATAACTTGATTTGAGCCCAAAACAATAAAGAGTAAGGAGTTATTATAAGGGGTCAAAGTTTTAAAAAAAATTAACTTTTACGGTCTCTACCCAATCATTCAGTCAATTTTTAGTCTAAATATTTGAAAATTTACATAAAGTGCATTCAGACATAGGGCAAGCTTTTTAGTTTGTTTTTGGCCGAAGACTTGGCTTCCAAGAGGTCAAAGTTCAAAAGATTTTCATTTGTGGTATTTAGCAAACTAATCAGCCACTTTTGGGTCTAAACATTTGAAATTTTACATAAAGTGTATTTAGACATGCATGAAGCTTTTTAATCCGTTTTTGTGCGAAAATTTCACTGCTAAAAGGTCAAGGTTTAAATAGTTGACTTTGCAGATTCTACCAAACTCCTCCCCACATTTTGGGTCTAAATACTTGAAAGTTTAGATGTAGGTTATCTGGCCATGGGTCAAACATTTTAATTTGATTTGAGCCAAAAAGAATAGATGTTAAGGGGTCAAAATTTGGGTCCAAATGAAAAACACAATTGACCTCTGCAGTCTCTTCTAAATGTTCTCTATGTTAATTAAGGAAGTCTATTATATGGAAAGGCATTATCGTGTATATGCACACTTTTTAATATATACATATGCACATAAAGTTATGAACAGTACATAGGGCCCGAGCAAAGCCGGGCTGAACTGCTAGTATATATATATATATATATATATATATATATATATATATATATATATATATATAAAATAAAAAGCTATAGCAAACATCTAAATGACTACTTTAAACACAGTTCTTGATTTCAAAAAAAGAAAAACTAAAAGATTCATCTGCCTTACTTTTAATGCTAGGTTTTTTTTTGGTGTCTTTTCAATTCAATAGAAATCCTCCTAAATTTGCTGATGAGGAGACCGTGCTTACCAAAAAAACTATGTATAATTGTTCTACGTGACTTCATGTATACCACAAATAAAAAGCACGGATTTCCGAAACGATCGTACAGATAATTGACTTTGTTGTTGTTCCTTCTTATGAAACTGATTTTTAATTTAATTAAAATTTGATTTTTAAATTTAAAAAATTTTTTTTTAATTTTTAAATTATAAATCACATTACTTAATATTGAATTAGCTCTAGGACATTTAACTATCGAGCTTATTATATATCTAAATTACAACGAGCATTTCCTGTATTTTAATTAAACTAGTAATTTCACTATTACATTAAAATACACTTAGCTCTTTAGACTATTATTCTAATCTCCTTCAAATTATATATATATATATATATATATATATATATATATATATATATATATATATATATGCGTTTCTGTATAAACGCGGGTATAAAAGAAATGTAGGCACTTATACGGAAAGATATAGAGATAGATCTATAGATTTAAATAGATTAATAGATATATTTTTTGTAGAATTGCCTTAACTGTGTAAATATCTATTTTACGCATCTCAACAAATGTGCAGGAGCTCACACATAGTCAGGAAACGAAAACCGGCATCACCAGATAGACAACACGCACACACAAACACACGCACACACAAACATGTGCATTGCGCACACGCGCGGATATTACACAAGTTCTGACATACGCACATATGTATATAATGCACATCATACCTCACGCATATATTCTCACTAGCAAAACGCTTATAATCAAGCATCATGCATACACAGTAATACGCACACGGTCGCGTAAATACAATGACACGCACACTCACACAGAAACACGCATAATACATAAGCAAACACGCACACACACACGCACGCATATTTATACGAACGAACACAATGAAATAACACACCCGTAACTCATACGCCGTCTTAAATATACAGGCTTTAGGCACGCAATAAATATCAACATAAAAACAGTTTTTCGTAAAAAATAGATCACAATTACACACACACACACACACACACACACACACACAGGCACGCACGCGCGAGCACGCACACACTAATATCTGCACACACGCTGTATATATACACATAATCGCTATCACTTACGCACATAACAAACATTAGCACACACGCAAGCAACATCCAAAAATATCAACACCGATCCACAGGATGAAAGATATGGTGGAATAGAGTGAAGAATCTGTTCTTATAAACGTTCTCTTTTTTTTTTTGTCTTCTACTCATTCTGTTTATTTAACGAGATGATGTGAGATAAATGTTCTGAAACTGGGATTCGAAAATCCTGCGTCTTAGAGGAAGAGTATAATATCTTTAAAATATGTTTGGGCAGACTTGTCGATATTCGCCGGTAAGAACGCCTCAGGCGTTTAACAGTAAACTAAACACCTTCCTTTAGGGAGAAGGTTATACATGGAAAGGCGGGCCGCTCACAACTGCATAAGAGCAGAGACATACTCGTTTGGCTTTGTATCTGAGGGGAAAAAATCGATTATTGGCTGAAAGACATTTATATTTTTTCTTATCAGGATTGTACCCTTTTTTGCACGGATGAATTTTACATATTAAAACATCGATCTGCTATAAAAAAAACTCTCTGGTATGGAGTCAAATAATTAGGAGCGCATACAGTGACGCTCTGCAACAATCAATATAATATCCCCACGGATTAACTCACAAATAAAACTAATGTATTGCGAAATTAATATACGAACATATAATTTTATGCGTAAATTTTCAGTATTTCCTTCCACAGTGCTCAATACATAGGTAGAGCTAGGTAGTAAGTTATGTAAATATATATATGGCAATAAGGTTACACACGTTTCATTCTCGTGAGAATTTCTAAGCCTTGGCGAATTCTCACGAGACTGAAACGCAGAGTATTCTCTCTCTCTCTCTTTCTCTCTCTCTCTCTCTCTCTCTCTCTCTCTCTATATATATATATATATATATATATATATATATATATATATATATATATATATATATATATATACTAATAAAAGTATCCGTCGTTGACCGCGTTCAAAAACAGCCTACAGAAAATGGACTCTGATTTATGAAAGTAGGATACCTTATGAAGGAAGGGTTGTAAAGAGATGGCTTCGAATTTGGGGGTATCAAAACCAAATAAAAATATGATGAAAGTAAAAATATAATGGATAAAACCCATAATTTATTATACCATACATGTTCACACTGAAACACTTATCACAATATTCTGTGGATCTATATTAAAAAACCTTGTTAAACTTTATGACATATCGCCATTCTATGGAGGTCAGGCGCGAACGAACACCCCATAATTTTTTTATACCATATTTCTTCAAACTGAAACATAATTATCAAAGTATACTTACGCAGAAAGATATGAAAAGTCTTAATTAAAGTTTGTGCCTATTTCCATTCTATGGAGGTCAGGCGCGAACGCAGCTCCTACAATTTTTTATACCATCCCTATTTAAGTTAAAACATCTTTATCAAAGTATTATTATGTACATCTATATCAAAAACACTTGTAAACGTTTTTTTTATCTTAAATTTTTTATTCCCATGCTTTGTGGAACAGGCGCGAACGCAGACCCCACAATTTAAATGAATCATCATTATGCCAGATAAAACATACCCATTCCTGTGTCTCGATGCATCTTCTATCATTATATGTAATCAGTTTTCTATAATAGTCAACCATATAGGAGTCTATTCGTGACCAGACACACACGCACACACACCCGTTCAGCTGTGTGTATATATATATATATATATATATATATATATATATATAAAGCTGAACGAACTCATATATATATATATGTATAATTATTTTTTTACTATAATAATTAAATATATATATATATATATATATATATATATATATATATATATATATATATATATATATATATATATATATCAGCAGGCTTTCGGGTATTACCTGGTCGCAAAATACACTTAAATTTGATATTTCTATGGTGAAAAAAAAATTATAGCGCGAATCGAACCGAAAACATTAAGCGATCCAAGTTTAGTCGGTACCATTCGAACTATCGTCATGGGGATAAAATAATTAAAACCTTTCAGGGAGATCCGACGTTGCCCGGGATTGAATTCGGATTTTTAATAAATAATTGACATCGAATTCGATGAAATCGCCGTTTTTAATCAATTCGAAATATATCGTAGACGACATTGCAATGTACGGACTATATTGTTGATTTTATCAAATTATTTTTTATATAATGGCATTAATTTAAGTTTAAAATGCAAAAGACAAGTATCGGGGTATAACTGTGTTCTTAACAGAAACTAAACAGAAATACATTCGTGTGAAATTTCAAATAATTCGGCTCAGACATTTTGGAGTTCATAAGAAACGAACTCTCTCTCTCTCTCACACACACACACACACATATATATATATATATATATATATATATATATATATATATATATATACTAGAAGGGAGACCCGACTTTACTCGGGATTAAATGATGATCAACTAATGTGTCACAAACCTATATTTTTATTGCCATCGAAACTTGTGAAATCGATCATTTTTCAATCGAATTGATCTATTGAATCTACGCAGTTGCTCAGTATTAATACATTGTATTCTACATTGCGTTGTTGAGAACCTACTGTTTATTTCATATAACTATTTTATAAATATAATGGCTTGAATTAAAATGTAAGATGCAAGAGTCAAGTATCATAGTTCAGTTGTGCTCTAAACAGAACCCTACATTTTGGACTCGCCCGGGTTATATGAAAAACCTTCTTGGTTTTTTTTTTTTTTAATATGCCTGGCCTTTCTGCTTCTTCATTGATAATGGTTTGAATTTAAGTTTTAAATCAAAATATCAAATGGCATGCTTTAGTTGTGCTTCGAATAAAGACATTCATTTTTAACGTGCCCATGTAATATCACAGAACCGATTGTTGATTTAATACAACGAACCTTTCTGCTTGTGTGATAAATTAACTTGCGATGTTAGGAGGTATAAGAGGGTTAACTTTAGTCAAAATCGCCTGTTCCTATTTCATCAGATTTATTCGATCATTGATCATCGATCCTTACCGAAGATATTTCGATGGAAAACCTTTCTAAGAAAACTGCCAGATACATCAACTACATCTGCGTAAAATTTTACAAAAATCAGCCCCGCCGTTTCGGAGACCATAGGGAACGAACTTTCTCTTGTACAAACACACACACAAAGTTCCTTTTATAAAATAGCAGAGATAAACGGATTTAACGTAATATATATTCATTTATAATTGTATATACGTACATGGACAGTTTTAGTTGGCTTACCCCTTGCAAGTTCAAATTGTTTTTTTTTTAGTTTTTACCCATTAACAGCTACTGTCACTCGGTAAAAGCCAAATTCAATTTGTTCCATACGTCGAAATCTCATATACATCAAGTTTAAAGTCTGTATACCAAAAATTGACGGAGAAGTTTGGTAGAAACCGTCCTCATATATATATATATATATATATATATATATATATATATATATATATATATACTAGCATGGGTTCCCGGCGTTGCCCGGGTGTTTGGAGGTGTGTGTTGAGAAAAAAATAAAAGAAAGTGGTAATAGGAAGGCAGGCTCGAACCCGTACCGCGAAATAGGAAAAGAACGGGAAAAAACGTGACGTCTTTACTGTTACAGCCACTGCCAAACTTGAAGTGACGCAGGTTTAAATTAAGTCTAAAAAATCGAAAAGAGGGGATGACTTGCGAAAATATCGGTGAAAAAAGCGACCCCTCCCTGTAGAAAAGTGCCCAGTTGAGGGTGACAAAATTAATGTTTTTAGCCAATGTTTCGGTATCTGTCGTCTGAAGGGTCGAGCTTCAAAACAATACTAATCTTTTGAAATCCGTCGCCTCTGTCGAAATTTTTAGGCAGACATGCATATATTTATATATTGGTTGCTCAAACTTTCGACCCAAACAGATTAAAAAGCTTACCCTATCTCTAAATACCCTTTATGTAAAATTTTAAATATTTAGACCAGAAATTGTCTGAGTAATTTGGTAGAGACCGCAGAGGTCAACATTTTCTTTGAATTTGACCCCTATTATGACCCCTTAACATTTGCTGTTTTGGGATCAAATCAAGTTATTAAGTTAGATCCATGTCCAAGAAACCTATATCTAAAATTTCAAGTTTTTATACCCAAAATTGTTGGAGGAATTTGGTAGAGTTCTCAAAGGACAAATCATTAAACTTTGACCCCTTAACAGCCAAATTTTTGGCCGAAAATGGATCACAAAGATATTCCCAAATCTCAGTACCCTGTATATCAAATTTCGAGTCTGTAGTCTTAAACTTGCGTAGAGAAATGTACACGCACACACACATACAGACACAGAGACACGTTCACTTTTATATATATATATATATATATATATATATATATATATATATATGTGTGTGTGTGTGTGTGTGTGTGTGTGTGTGTGCGCGCGTGTACATGCCTGTGTGAGTGTGCGTTTGTGCGCGTTTGTGTGCGTGTGTGCATGTTTGAGTGTGCGTGTGTGTGTGCGTGCGTGTGTGTGTGCGCATGTTCAACAATGATACCCGGTTTCAAATCCAAGGAACATCACATGAGTCTACCTAAGAGTCTATCATGAAAACTATTCAGCTTCACATTAAGAGGCAGCACGAATTGGAAAAAAATCCTTTGGGGAGATTGCCAAGGATGCTGCAAAGAAGGCGATCTTTCTCTGCCGGGCTTGAACATCACCCCAACCAGAGATCATCTTATATATTTAGAAAGGCATGATTTCTAATGCCTGGAGTATTGTTGCAACACATCTGAGGATCTACCAATTGCGGCTCATTCTTAGACAGAGTCCAATAAAGAGTCTGCAATCTAATAGGTATCGCACTATAGGGTAAGATCAAGCCTCTGTCTCATCACCGAGGTTTTGCATCACTGTGGCTGTTTTAATGCTACTTTGATAGAATATACTCTGATTAACTCATAGAACTTGTACCCTCTCGAAGTACAAACTCTTGATTACCCTGACAAAGAGCCACACTTCACGTCTTCACTGCTTAGGTCACTAGATGCCAGAAAGCTCTCAATTAGTGGAAGAGAAATCCTTGACGACTGAAACAATTTTAAGTTTTATTCTTTTCTTCACATTATAGAACGACCCTGATGTCTAACTCCGCCCTCGTGGGGAGGCAAAGTAAATAGGTTCTATAATAGATTTTTTCTCTCTAGCTGCTAGACTTTGGAATTCCCTTTCTGCTTTCTAATTCCCTAACTTTACTGACGCACATAAGATTAAATGTAATCTCTCTGCTGAACTCGCTTCGGTACTTCTATTAGACACGGTTCTCAATAGTAACCCCTTATATCCAAGTGGCAATATGCCTTTCTTGGGAACGAAAAGAATAAGAAAACCAAAGATATTTGTTATTCATCAGACTTCATCGTTTGATAAAAATTCGGATCCTGGATATGACCTTAAACTATATCCGATGGTGAGGCCCCAGCTTGCAGGCTTTGTAGAGTGTGGAGCGCCCTTTTAATTGTCATTGCTCCCAGTCCACTCTGACTTGGAGTGGTAGTATATGTTATGGTCTAAACTATGAGTTAAATAGAAACCGACTTGAAAAAGCAAATATATTCTATTAAAAAATTGTTCTTCAAAATCACGGGATTCTGCATAAAATAACCTAAAAAGGATTGATATGCCGTAAAACAAAAACAACCAACCAACCAACTTAATAAAAATTCGATAAAAACAATGGAAATGAAAATGGCTACAAGACATTTTGTTTCTGCTTATTTCTCATTTAAATATTTAATTGTATTTTTTTTTACGGAAATCATATTTGGCAACAAGTTACTGATAGAATTTACCAAATATATTGTTTCAATTTAACATGGATTATGGATTTAAAAACCTTTCACTCCTCTGCCATCGCTCGATTGATGATACAACATTCGCAATTCTGTGTCAACATTATTCTTGCTCACTCGATGC